>NW_026291912.1:0-27599 GCF_023091745.1 Budorcas taxicolor | reverse complement strand
GCTTCCTCCGCCAACTAAAATTTCACTTTACCTCCAATCACCATTTCGGCTTCGAAGCCGCTGCCTGATATTGACACTTCGTAGACGTAGTATGACTTTTCCTCTATGTTTCCATCTACTGATGAGGCTCATGTTCTTTTAGTATTAATTAGTACAACTGACTTCCAATCAGTTAGCTTCGGCCTAACCCGAAAAAGAACAATAAACCTTATAATTACCCTCCTAACTAACTTTACACTAGCTACATTGCTCGTGACCATCGCATTCTGACTCCCCCAACTAAACGTATACTCAGAAAAAACAAGCCCATACGAATGTGGATTCGACCCCATAGGATCTGCTCGCCTTCCTTTCTCCATAAAATTCTTTCTAGTAGCTATCACATTCCTCCTCTTCGATCTAGAAATTGCACTACTTCTACCACTACCATGGGCCTCACAAACAACTAACCTTAACACAATGCTTACTATATCCCTTCTCCTAATTTTCCTACTAGCCACAAGCCTAGCCTATGAATGAACCCAAAAAGGATTAGAATGGACCGAATATGGTACTTAGTTTAAACCAAAATAAATGATTTCGACTCATTAGATTATGATCAAACTCATAAGTACCAAATGTCCCTCGTATACATAAATATTATAATAGCATTCATAGTATCTCTCACGGGATTACTAATGTATCGATCTCACCTAATATCCTCCCTCCTATGCCTGGAAGGAATAATATTGTCCTTATTCGTTATAGCTACCCTAATAATCCTAAACTCACACTTCACTTTAGCCAGTATAATACCCATTATTCTACTAGTTTTCGCAGCCTGCGAAGCAGCACTAGGCCTATCCTTGCTAGTAATGGTATCAAACACATACGGCACCGACTACGTACAAAACCTTAATCTGCTACAATGCTAAAATACATTATTTCCACAATAATACTTATACCCCTAACCTGGCTATCAAAAAATAACATAATCTGAATTAACTCCACACTCCACAGCTTACTAATTAGCCTTACAAGCCTACTCCTTATAAACCAATTTGGCGATAACAGCCTCAACTTCTCATTAACTTTCTTCTCCGACTCCTTATCTACACCACTACTTATTCTAACCATATGACTCCTCCCCTTAATACTTATAGCTAGCCAGCATCACCTATCAAAAGAAAACCCAGCCCGAAAAAAATTCTTCATCTCAATACTAATCCTATTACAACTATTTCTAATTATGACATTCTCTGCTACAGAACTAATTCTCTTTTATATTATATTTGAAGCAACACTAGTTCCCACACTCATTATTATTACCCGATGAGGGAACCAAACAGAACGCCTAAATGCCGGTCTCTACTTCTTGTTTTATACACTAGCAGGATCCCTACCCTTACTAGTTGCACTAATCTATATTCAAAACACAATAGGATCCCTAAACTTCCTAATTCTACAATACTGAGTACAACCAATACCCAGCTCCTGATCCAACACCTTCATGTGACTAGCATGCATAATAGCCTTTATAGTAAAAATACCACTATACGGACTTCATCTCTGACTACCCAAAGCCCACGTAGAAGCCCCAATTGCAGGCTCCATAGTTCTTGCAGCAATCCTACTAAAACTAGGAGGATACGGCATGTTACGAATTACGCTTCTCCTAGATCCAATCACCGACTTTATAGCATACCCATTCATCATGCTATCACTATGAGGCATAATCATAACCAGCTCAATTTGCCTTCGTCAAACGGACCTGAAATCACTCATCGCGTACTCCTCTATTAGCCACATGGCACTTGTCATCGTTGCAATCCTAATCCAAACACCCTGAAGCTACATAGGAGCCACCGCCCTGATAATTGCCCACGGCCTTACATCCTCTATACTTTTCTGCCTAGCAAATTCTAACTACGAACGAATTCACAGCCGTACAATAATCTTAGCCCGCGGCCTACAAACACTTCTTCCACTAATAGCCACCTGATGACTCCTAGCAAGTCTAACCAACCTGGCTCTACCCCCAACAATCAACCTAATCGGAGAACTATTTGTAGTAATATCGACTTTTTCATGATCTAATATCACAATTATTCTAATAGGACTTAACATAGTAATCACTACTCTCTACACCCTCTATATACTAATCACAACACAACGGGGCAAATACACTCATCATATCAATAACATTTCACCTTCCTTCACACGAGAAAATGCACTCATATCACTACACATACTACCACTACTGCTTCTATCCCTAAACCCAAAAATTATCCTAGGACCCCTATACTGTAAATATAGTTTAAAAAAACATTAGATTGTGAATCTAACAATAGAAGCCTATCACCTTCTTATTTACCGAAAAAGTATGCAAGAACTGCTAATTCTATGCTCCCATGCCTGACAACATGGCTTTTTCAAACTTTTAAAGGATAGCAGTTATCCATTGGTCTTAGGAACCAAAAAATTGGTGCAACTCCAAATAAAAGTAATAAACCTGTTCCCATCCCTCACACTAACTACCCTAATCCTACTAACCGTACCCATCATGACAACTAGTCTTAGCACCCACAAATTCACCAATTACCCACTTTACGTAAAAACAACCATTTCATACGCCTTTATCACTAGTATAATTCCCACTATAATATTTATTCATACAGGACAAGAAATAATTATTTCAAACTGACACTGACTAACCATCCAAACCCTCAAACTATCTCTCAGCTTCAAAATAGATTACTTCTCGACAATATTTATCCCAGTATCACTATTCGTCACATGATCCATCATAGAATTCTCAATATGATACATACATTCCGACCCCAACATCAACCAATTTTTTAAGTACTTACTCTTATTTCTTATCACAATACTCATCCTCGTCACTGCAAATAACATCTTTCAACTATTCATTGGCTGAGAAGGAGTCGGAATTATATCATTTCTACTAATTGGATGGTGATACGGACGAGCAGACGCAAACACAGCAGCTCTACAAGCAATCCTATATAACCGCATTGGCGACATCGGATTTATCCTAGCAATAGCATGATTCCTAATTAACCTCAACACTTGAGACCTTCAACAAATCTTCTTACTAAAACCAGAGAACTCAAATCTACCTCTAATAGGACTAATTCTAGCCGCAACCGGAAAATCCGCACAATTTAGCCTGCACCCATGATTACCCTCCGCAATAGAGGGTCCGACACCTGTCTCAGCATTACTCCACTCAAGTACAATAGTAGTAGCAGGTATTTTCTTACTAATCCGCTTTTATCCATTAACAGAAAACAATAAACTCATCCAATCTACTATACTATGCCTAGGAGCCATTACCACACTATTTACAGCAATATGTGCCCTCACCCAAAATGACATTAAAAAAATCATCGCCTTCTCTACATCCAGCCAACTCGGCCTTATGATAGTAACAATTGGAATTAACCAGCCTCACCTAGCACTTCTTCACATCTGCACCCACGCTTTCTTCAAAGCCATATTATTTCTATGCTCCGGCTCCATCATCCACAATCTAAATAACGAACAAGATATTCGAAAAATAGGAGGCCTATTTAAAGCCATACCATTCACCGCAACAGCCCTTATTATTGGCAGCCTTGCACTAACAGGAATACCTTTCCTCACCGGATTCTACTCCAAAGATCTAATTATTGAATCCGCCAACACGTCATATACCAACGCCTGAGCCCTCTTAATAACACTAATCGCCATCTCCTTCACAGCTATCTACAGTACCCGTATTATTTTCTTCACACTCCTAGGACAACCCCGATTCCCAACCCTTATTTCTATTAATGAAAACAACCCATTCCTAATTAACTCAATTAAACGCTTACTAATCGGAAGTCTTTTCGCAGGATTCATCATTTCTAACAACATCCCCCCAACAACCATTCCCCAAACAACTATACCCTACTACCTAAAAATCACCGCCCTAACAATTACAATCCTAGGCTTTATTCTAGCACTAGAAATTAACAACATAACCCACTACTTAAAGTTCAATTACCCATCAAACATATTCAAATTTTCTAACCTACTAGGATATTATCCCACAGTCATACACCGCTTAACCCCCTATATAAATCTAACAATAAGCCAAAAATCAGCATCCTCCCTTCTAGACCTAACCTGACTAGAAACCATTATACCAAAAACCATCTCACTAACCCAAATAAAAACATCTATCATAATCACAAACCAAAAAGGCTTAATTAAATTATATTTCCTTTCCTTCCTAATTACGATTTTCACTAGCACAATTCTACTTAATTTCCACGAGTAATCTCTATAATCACCACTACACCAATTAATAAAGATCAACCAGTAACAATAACTAATCAAGTACCATAGCTGTACAAAGCAGCAATCCCCATGGCCTCCTCACTAAAAAACCCAGAATCCCCTGTATCATAAATTACCCAATCCCCCATACCATTAAACTTAAACACAATCTCCACCTCCTTATCCTTCAACACATAGTAAATTATAAAAAACTCCATCAACAAACCAGTAATAAACGTTCCTAAAACAACCTTATTAGAAACCCAAACCTCAGGATACTGCTCAGTAGCCATAGCTGTCGTATAACCAAAAACCACCATTATACCCCCTAAATAAACTAAAAAAACCATTAAACCTAAAAAAGAACCACCATAATTTAACACAATACCACACCCAACCCCACCACTCACAATCAATCCCAACCCCCCATAAATAGGCGAAGGTTTTGAAGAAAACCCTACAAAGCCCATCACAAAAATTACACTTAAAATAAATACAATGTACATAATCATTATTCCTGCATGGAATCTAACCATGACTAATGATATGAAAAACCATCGTTGTTATTCAACTACAAGAACACTAATGATCAACATCCGAAAAACTCACCCACTAATAAAAATCGTAAACAACGCACTCATTGACCTCCCAACTCCATCAAACATCTCATCATGATGAAACTTTGGATCCCTCCTAGGCACTTGCTTAGCTCTACAAATCTTAACAGGCCTATTCCTAGCAATACACTACACATCCGATACAACAATAGCATTCTCCTCTGTAACCCACATTTGTCGAGACGTAAACTATGGCTGAATCATCCGATATATGCACGCAAACGGAGCATCAATATTTTTTATCTGCCTATTTATGCATGTAGGACGAGGCCTATATTACGGATCATATACCTTCTTAGAAACATGAAACATCGGAGTAATTCTCCTATTTACAACAATAGCCACAGCATTCATAGGCTATGTCCTACCATGAGGACAGATATCATTCTGAGGAGCAACAGTCATTACCAACCTCCTCTCGGCAATCCCATACATTGGCACCAACCTAGTTGAATGAATCTGAGGGGGATTTTCAGTAGACAAAGCCACCCTCACCCGATTCTTCGCTTTCCACTTCATCCTCCCATTTATCATTGTAGCTCTCACCATAATCCACTTAATTTTCCTCCACGAAACAGGATCCAACAACCCCACAGGAATTCCATCAGACACAGACAAAATTCCATTTCACCCTTATTACACCATCAAGGACATCCTAGGCATCATACTATTAATCCTCATCCTCATATCACTAGTACTATTCACTCCCGACCTACTCGGAGACCCGGATAATTATACTCCAGCAAACCCACTCAGTACACCCTCCCACATTAAGCCAGAATGGTATTTCCTATTTGCATACGCAATCCTACGATCAATCCCCAATAAACTGGGAGGAGTCCTAGCCTTAGTCCTTTCCATCTTGATCTTAACACTCGTACCCTTCCTCCACACATCCAAACAACGAAGCATAATGTTCCGACCAATCAGCCAATGCATATTCTGACTTTTAATAGCAGACCTATTAACACTTACATGAATCGGAGGACAACCGGTTGAACACCCCTACATCACCATCGGACAATTAGCATCCATCATATATTTCCTCATCATCCTGGCAATAATACCACTAGCCAGCACCATCGAAAACAATCTCCTGAAATGAAGACAAGTCTTTGTAGTAAAATTAATACGCTGGTCTTGTAAACCAGAAAAGGAGAACAATTAACCTCCCTAAGACTCAAGGAAGAAGCGATAGCCTCACCATCAACACCCAAAGCTGAAGTTCTACTTAAACTATTCCCTGAACCACTATTAATTGCGTCTATTGATATACCCCCAAAAACACTAAGAACCTCCCCAGTATTAAATCCGCTAAAATTTTTAAACATACGACACAAATCTCCCACTCTATAAGCTTGCACGTGTAACAACATGCTTAATAACTCACCTCAATAGACACATGTACGAGTACTACACACAGACACACCATGTCATTTGCCCAAACATACCCACTAACACTCATACAATGTAAACATGATATGCGTCTAGCACACCACATGATCCATCCTATATGTATGAATATATACACTGAAGTAATATAATAAAAACATACATAAATGCAGTATACTACATGACCTACTTTGTGTGCAGTATGTACATTATAATTAATGTAATAAAGACATACTATGTATATATTACATTACATGATCTACCCCATGCATATAAGCATGTACATCATAATTAATGTAATAAAGATATAATATGTATATAGTACATTAAATGATTTTCCCCTTGCATATAAGCAAGTACAATAAAAATTATCTATAGTACATAGGACATTTCCTGCTTAGATCGTACATAGCGCATAAAGTCAAATCTATCCTCGTCACCATGCGTATCCCGTCCACTAGATCACGAGCTTACCGACCATGCCGCGTGAAACCAGCAACCCGCTTGGCAGGGATTTCTCTTCTCGCTCCGGGCCCATTAATCGTGGGGGTAGCTATTTAATGAACTTTATCAGACATCTGGTTCTTTCTTCAGGGCCATCTCATCTAAAACCGCCCATTCTTTCCTCTTAAATAAGACATCTCGATGGACTAATTACTAATCAGCCCATGCTCACACATAACTGTGCTGTCATACATTTGGTATTTTTTAATTTTCGGGGATGCTTGGACTCAGCTATGGCCGTCAAAGGCCCCGACCCGGAGCATAAATTGTAGCTGGACTTAACTGCATCTTGAGCATCCCCATAATGGTAGGCATGGGCATTTCAGTCAATGGTTACAGGACATACCTATTATATTTCCCCCCCCCCCCTCTTAAATATTAACCACCATTTTTAACATACTTCCCCCTAAGTATCAATATAAATTTATCTCACCCCCAATACTCAAATTCACACTCCAAACAAGATAGACATATAGGTGCCTGGGTCTGCTTACATACTACATGGTTAATGTAGCTTAAATTTAAAGCAAGGCACTGAAAATGCCTAGATGAGTATACCAACTCCATAAACACATAGGTTTGGTCCTGGCCTTCCTGTTAACTTTCAATAGACTTACACATGCAAGCATCCGCACCCCGGTGAGTAGCGCCCTCCGAATCAGCAGGACTAAGAGGAGCAGGTATCAAGCACACACCCTGTAGCTCATAACGCCTTGCTTAACCACACCCCCACGGGAAACAGCAGTGACAAAATTTAAGCCATGAACGAAAGTTCGACTAAGCCATATTAACTAGGGTTGGTAAATCTCGTGCCAGCCACCGCGGTCATACGACTAACCCAAGCTAACAGGAACACGGCGTAAAACGTGTTAAAGTACTACACCAAATAGAGTTAAATCCTAATTAAGCTGTAAAAAGCCATAATTATAACAAAAATAAGTGACGAAAGTAACTCTACGACAACTGACACACTATAGCTAAGACCCAAACTGGGATTAGATACCCCACTATGCTTAGCCCTAAACATAAATAATTGCAAAAACAAGATTATTCGCCAGAGTACTACCGGCAACGGCCCAAAACTCAAAGGACTTGGCGGTGCTTTACACCCTTCTAGAGGAGCCTGTTCTATAATCGATAAACCCCGATAAACCTCACCAATCCTTGCTAATACAGTCTGTATACCGCCATCTTCAGCAAACCCTGAAAAGGAACAAAAGTAAGCTCAATCATAACACATAAAAACGTTAGGTCAAGGTGTAACCTATGGAATGGGAAGAAATGGGCTACATTTTCTATCCAAGAAAACTTAATACGAAAGCCATTATGAAACTAACAGCCAAAGGAGGATTTAGTAGTAAACTAAGAATAGAGTGCTTAGTTGAACCAGGCCATGAAGCACGCACACACCGCCCGTCACCCTCCTCAAGTAAATATATGCACCCAAACCTATTTACATGCACCAATTACACGAGAGGAGGTAAGTCGTAACAAGGTAAGCATACTGGAAAGTGTGCTTGGACAAACCAAGACATAGCTTAATTAAAGCATCTAGTTTACACCTAGAAGATTTCGTGTACTGTGAATGTTTTGAACTATGCCTAGCCCAAACCCCCACTCTTCAATCCAATAACCAAAACATACTAAAACAAAACATTTACCCCTATTAAAGTATAGGAGATAGAAATTCTAAACATGGCGCTATAGAGAAAGTACCGTAAGGGAACGATGAAAGAAAATAATCAAAGTACAAAAAAGCAAAGATTAACCCTTGTACCTTTTGCATAATGAATTAACGAGCAAAAAACTTAACAAAACGAATTTCAGCTAAGTAACCCGAAACCAGACGAGCTACCTATAGACAGTTTATTAGAACCAACTCATCTATGTGGCAAAATAGTGAGAAGATCTATAAGTAGAGGTGACATGCCTAACGAGCCTGGTGATAGCTGGTTGTCCAGAAAATGAATCTTAGTTCAGCTTTAAAGATACCAAAAAATATAAACAAATCTCACTGTATCTTTAAAAGTTAGTCTAAAAAGGTACAGCCTTTTAGAAATGGGTACAACCTTCACTAGAGAGTAAGATCTTACAACACCATAGTAGGCCTAAAAGCAGCCATCTATTAAGAAAGCGTTAAAGCTCAACAATAAAAACAATACTAATCCCAACAACAATATAACCAACTCCTAGACCTAGTACTGGACTATTCTATTACTAAATAGAAGCAATAATGTTAATATGAGTAACAAGAAATATTTTCTCCTTGCACAAGTTTAAGTCAGTATCTGATAATACTCTGACTGTTAACAGTAAATAAAAATAACCCAACAATAAATAATTTATTAATTATACTGTTAATCCAACACAGGAGTGCACCCAGGAAAGATTAAAAGAAGTAAAAGGAACTCGGCAAACACAAATCCCGCCTGTTTACCAAAAACATCACCTCCAGCATCCCCAGTATTGGAGGCACTGCCTGCCCAGTGACTAGACGTTAAACGGCCGCGGTATCCTGACCGTGCAAAGGTAGCATAATCATTTGTTCTCTAAATAAGGACTTGTATGAACGGCCACACGAGGGTTTTACTGTCTCTTACTTCCAATCAGTGAAATTGACCTTCCCGTGAAGAGGCGGGAATAAACCAACAAGACGAGAAGACCCTATGGAGCTTTAACTAACTAGTCCAAAGAAAATAAACTTAACCATTAAGGGATAACAACACTCTTTATGGACTAGCAGTTTTGGTTGGGGTGACCTCGGAGAACAAAAAATCCTCCGAACGATTTTAAAGACTAGACCCACAAGTCAAATCAAACTATCGTTTATTGATCCAAAGACTTGATCAACGGAACAAGTTACCCTAGGGATAACAGCGCAATCCTATTCAAGAGTCCATATCGACAATAGGGTTTACGACCTCGATGTTGGATCAGGACACCCCGATGGTGCAACCGCTATCAAAGGTTCGTTTGTTCAACGATTAAAGTCCTACGTGATCTGAGTTCAGACCGGAGTAATCCAGGTCGGTTTCTATCTGTTATGTATTTCTCCCAGTACGAAAGGACAAGAGAAATAAGGCCAACTTCAACAAAGCGCCTTAAATCAATCAATGACTTTATCTCAATTGACCTCACAAACAATACCTGCCCTAGAAAAGGGCCCAGTTAAGGTGGCAGAGCCCGGTAATTGCGTAAAACTTAAACCTTTATACTCAGAGATTCAAATCCTCTCCTTAACAAAATGTTTATACTCAACATCTTAACACTTATTATCCCCATTCTTCTAGCCGTAGCTTTTCTTACACTAGTTGAACGAAAAATCCTAGGCTACATACAACTCCGAAAAGGCCCAAATATTGTAGGACCATATGGCTTACTCCAACCCATCGCCGATGCAATCAAACTTTTCATTAAAGAACCCCTACGACCTGCCACATCCTCAATCTCAATATTTATTCTAGCCCCCATCCTAGCCCTAACCCTAGCCTTAACTATATGAATCCCCCTACCCATACCCTATCCCCTCATCAATATAAACTTAGGAATCCTTTTCATATTAGCTATATCAAGCTTAGCCGTATACTCGATCCTCTGATCAGGCTGAGCCTCCAACTCAAAATACGCTCTTATTGGAGCCCTACGAGCAGTAGCACAAACAATTTCATATGAAGTTACACTAGCAATTATCTTACTATCAATCTTACTAATAAATGGATCCTTCACTCTCTCTACATTAATCATTACACAAGAACAAGTATGACTAATCTTCCCAGCATGACCCTTAGCAATAATATGATTCATTTCAACACTAGCAGAAACAAACCGAGCACCATTTGATCTTACTGAAGGAGAATCTGAACTAGTATCGGGCTTTAATGTAGAATACGCCGCAGGACCATTCGCCCTATTCTTTATAGCAGAATATGCAAACATTATTATAATAAATATCTTCACAACAACCCTCTTCCTAGGAGCATCCCATAACCCATACATACCAGAACTCTACGCAATTAACTTTATCATCAAATCACTACTACTCACAATGACCTTCCTATGAATCCGAGCATCCTACCCCCGATTCCGCTATGATCAACTGATGCACTTATTATGAAAAAATTTTCTACCCCTAACGCTAGCCCTATGCATATGACATGTATCTCTACCTATTCTCCTATCAAGTATCCCCCCACAAACATAAGAAATATGTCTGACAAAAGAGTTACTTTGATAGAGTAAATTATAGAGGTTTAAATCCTCTTATTTCTAGAACTATAGGAATTGAACCTACTCCTAAGAACTCAAAACTCTTCGTGCTCCCAATTACACCAAATTCTAATAGTAAGGTCAGCTAATTAAGCTATCGGGCCCATACCCCGAAAATGTTGGTTTGTATCCTTCCCGTACTAATAAACCCAATCACTCTCATTATTATCTTAATAACTATAATACTTGGAACCATTATCGTTATAATTAGCTCCCACTGACTACTCATCTGAATCGGATTTGAAATAAATATACTCGCCATCATTCCTATTATAATAAAAAAACACAACCCACGAGCCACAGAAGCATCAACTAAATATTTCCTAACTCAATCAACAGCCTCAATACTACTAATAATAGCCATTATCATCAACTTAATATTCTCAGGCCAATGAACCGTAATAAAACTATTTAACCCAACAGCCTCCATACTCATAACAATAGCCCTCGCCATAAAACTAGGAATAGCCCCATTCCACTTCTGAGTCCCAGAAGTAACACAAGGCATCCCTCTATCTTCAGGCCTAATCTTACTTACATGACAAAAACTAGCACCCATATCGGTACTTTACCAAGTATCCCAATCCATCAACCTAAATATAATCTTAACCCTATCAATTCTATCCATTATAATCGGAGGCTGAGGAGGATTAAACCAAACCCAACTACGAAAAATTATAGCTTACTCATCAATTGCCCACATAGGCTGAATAACAGCAATTTTACCATACAATCCCACCATAACATTACTAAACCTAATCATTTACATCATCATAACTTCCACCATATTTACACTATTTATAGCCAACTCAACCACAACCACTCTATCACTATCACACACATGAAACAAAACACCCATCATAACTATTCTAATTCTCATTACCCTCCTATCAATAGGAGGACTCCCCCCACTATCAGGATTTATGCCAAAATGAATAATTATTCAAGAAATGACAAAAAACAATAGCATTATCCTACCTACCTTCATAGCAATTACAGCACTACTAAACCTATATTTCTACATACGACTGGCATATTCCACCACACTTACTATGTTCCCTTCCACAAACAACATAAAAATAAAATGACAATTCTCAACCATAAAACGAATAACCCTCCTACCAACAATAACCGTATTGTCCACTATACTACTACCACTTACACCAATTCTCTCAATCCTAGAATAGGAATTTAGGTTAAATAGACCAAGAGCCTTCAAAGCCCTAAGCAAGTATAATTTACTTAATTCCTGATAAGGACTGCAAGATCATATCTTACATCAATTGAATGCAAATCAACTACTTTAATTAAGCTAAATCCTCACTAGATTGGTGGGTCCCACCCCCACGAAACTTTAGTTAACAGCTAAATACCCTAAATAACTGGCTTCAATCTACTTCTCCCGCCGCAAGAAAAAAAAGGCGGGAGAAGCCCCGGCAGAGTTTGAAGCTGCTCCTTTGAATTTGCAATTCAATATGTTAATTCACTACAGGACCTGGTAAAAAGAGGAATCAAACCTCTATTCTTAGATTTACAGTCTATTGCTTTACTCAGCCATTTTACCCATGTTCATAAACCGCTGATTATTTTCAACTAATCATAAAGATATCGGTACCCTTTATCTTCTATTTGGTGCCTGAGCCGGCATAGTAGGAACCGCTCTGAGCTTACTAATTCGTGCTGAGTTAGGCCAACCCGGAACTCTACTTGGAGATGACCAAATCTACAACGTAATTGTAACTGCACACGCATTCGTAATAATCTTCTTTATAGTAATGCCTATTATAATTGGAGGGTTTGGCAACTGGCTAGTTCCTCTAATGATTGGAGCCCCTGATATAGCATTCCCTCGGATAAATAATATAAGTTTTTGGCTCCTCCCCCCTTCTTTCCTATTACTCCTAGCATCCTCTATAGTCGAAGCCGGAGCAGGGACGGGTTGAACCGTATATCCCCCTCTAGCAGGTAATCTAGCCCACGCAGGAGCCTCAGTAGACCTGACCATTTTCTCCCTACACCTAGCAGGTGTTTCCTCAATTTTAGGAGCCATTAATTTTATTACAACTATTATTAACATAAAACCTCCCGCAATATCACAATACCAGACCCCCCTGTTCGTGTGATCTGTACTGATCACTGCCGTACTACTCCTCCTCTCACTTCCTGTATTAGCAGCTGGCATCACAATATTACTAACAGACCGAAACCTGAATACAACTTTCTTTGACCCAGCAGGAGGAGGAGACCCTATCTTATATCAACACTTATTCTGATTTTTTGGACACCCCGAAGTATATATTCTAATTTTACCTGGCTTTGGAATAATCTCCCACATCGTAACCTACTATTCAGGAAAAAAAGAGCCATTTGGATATATAGGAATAGTATGAGCCATAATATCAATTGGATTTCTAGGATTTATTGTATGAGCCCATCATATATTCACAGTCGGAATAGACGTCGATACACGAGCTTACTTTACATCCGCTACTATAATTATTGCTATCCCAACCGGAGTAAAAGTCTTTAGTTGGCTAGCAACACTTCACGGAGGAAATATCAAATGATCCCCCGCTATAATATGAGCCCTAGGCTTCATTTTCCTTTTTACAGTTGGAGGACTAACTGGAATTGTTTTAGCCAACTCCTCCCTTGACATCGTTCTCCACGACACATACTATGTGGTAGCACATTTCCACTACGTACTATCAATAGGAGCTGTATTCGCTATCATAGGAGGATTTGTACATTGATTTCCCTTATTCTCAGGCTACACCCTTAATGACACATGAGCCAAAATCCATTTCGCAATTATATTTGTAGGTGTTAACATGACCTTCTTCCCACAACATTTCTTAGGGCTATCTGGTATACCACGACGATACTCCGATTACCCAGACGCATATACAATATGAAACACTATTTCATCTATAGGCTCATTCATCTCACTAACGGCAGTAATATTAATGACTTTTATCATCTGAGAAGCATTTGCATCCAAACGGGAAGTCTTAACCGTGGACCTAACCACAACAAATCTAGAATGACTATACGGATGCCCTCCACCATATCACACATTTGAAGAACCTACATACATTAACCTAAAATAAGAGAGGAAGGAATTGAACCCCCTATTATCGGTTTCAAGCCAACACCATAACCACTATGTCTCTCTCAATAAACGAGATGTTAGTAAAACATTACATAACCTTGTCAAGATTAAATTACAGGTGAAAGTCCCGTACATCTCATATGGCATATCCCGTACAGCTAGGCTTTCAAGACGCAACATCACCCATCATAGAAGAACTGCTACACTTTCACGATCACACTCTGATAATTGTTTTCCTAATTAGCTCACTAGTACTCTATATTATCTTACTGATACTAACAACAAAACTAACCCATACCAGCACCATAGACGCACAAGAAGTAGAAACAATCTGAACCATTCTACCAGCCATTATTCTGATTATAATTGCTCTCCCATCCCTACGAATTCTATACATAATAGACGAAATCAACAACCCATCTCTCACAGTAAAGACCATAGGACATCAATGATACTGAAGTTATGAGTACACAGACTATGAAGACTTAAGCTTCGACTCCTATATAATTCCAACATCAGAATTGAAACCTGGAGAACTACGATTACTAGAAGTAGATAACCGAGCTGTATTACCTATAGAAATAACAATTCGAATACTAATCTCCTCCGAAGACGTTTTACACTCATGAGCAGTTCCCTCTCTAGGACTAAAAACAGACGCAATTCCAGGCCGTTTAAATCAAACAACCCTCATATCAACTCGTCCAGGCCTATTTTACGGCCAATGCTCAGAAATCTGCGGATCAAATCATAGTTTCATACCAATCGTTCTCGAACTAGTCCCATTAGAATATTTTGAAAAGTGATCTGCATCAATGTTATAAGTCATCAAGAAGCTATGCCAGCATTAACCTTTTAAGTTAAAGACCGAGAGCACAACACTCTCCTTGATGACATGCCACAACTAGACACATCAACGTGACTCACGACAATTCTATCAATATTTTTAGTCCTCTTTATTGTTCTCCAATTAAAAATCTCAAAACACGATTTCTACTATAACCCAAAATTAATAACAACAAAAACGCCAAAACAAGACGCCCCTTGAGAAACAAAATGAACGAAAATCTATTTACCTCTTTCATTACCCCTGTAATTCTAGGCCTCCCCCTTGTTACTCTCGTCATTATATTCCCTAGCTTACTATTTCCTACATCAAACCGACTAATTAATAACCGCCTTATCTCCCTCCAACAATGAGCACTTCAACTCATGTCAAAACAAATAATAAGCACTCACAACACCAAAGGACAAACATGAACATTGATATTAATGTCCCTAATTCTATTTATTGGGTCTACAAATTTATTAGGCTTATTACCCCATTCATTTACACCAACCACACAACTATCAATAAATTTAGGCATGGCTATTCCCCTATGAGCAGGGGCCGTAGTTACAGGCTTCCGCAACAAAACCAAAGCATCACTCGCCCACTTCCTACCACAAGGAACACCTACCCCACTAATCCCAATACTGGTAATTATCGAAACCATCAGCCTCTTCATCCAACCAGTAGCCCTTGCCGTACGATTAACAGCCAACATCACAGCAGGGCACTTATTAATTCACTTAATCGGAGGAGCTACCCTTGCATTATTAAATATCAATACCACAACAGCACTTATTACATTTACTATTTTAGCTCTACTAACAATCCTCGAATTCGCAGTAGCTATAGTTCAAGCCTACGTATTCACCCTCCTAGTTAGCTTATATCTGCACGACAATACATAATGACACACCAAACCCACGCCTATCACATAGTAAACCCAAGTCCCTGACCCCTCACAGGAGCACTATCTGCCCTCCTAATAACATCTGGCCTCATCATGTGATTTCACTTCAATTCAACAGCTCTACTGACCCTAGGCCTAACAACAAACATACTTACAATATACCAATGATGACGAGATGTAATCCGAGAAAGTACCTTTCAAGGCCACCATACTCCTGCTGTCCAAAAAAGCCTTCGCTACGGAATAATCCTCTTCATCGTCTCCGAAGTCCTATTCTTCACTGGCTTCTTCTGAGCCTTCTATCACTCAAGCCTTGCTCCTACACCCGAATTAGGCAGCTGCTGACCCCCAACAGGCATTCACCCACTTAACCCCTTAGAAGTCCCACTACTCAACACCTCTGTCCTTCTAGCCTCAGGAGTCTCCATTACCTGAGCCCACCACAGCCTCATAGAAGGGAACCGTAACCACATGCTACAAGCCTTATTCATCACCATTACGTTAGGCGTATACTTTACACTTCTACAAGCATCAGAATACTATGAAGCTCCCTTTACAATCTCAGACGGAGTTTACGGCTCAACTTTCTTCGTAGCTACAGGATTCCACGGCCTCCATGTCATTATTGGATCTACTTTCTTAATTGTCTGCTTCCTCCGCCAACTAAAATTTCACTTTACCTCCAATCACCATTTCGGCTTCGAAGCCGCTGCCTGATATTGACACTTCGTAGACGTAGTATGACTTTTCCTCTATGTTTCCATCTACTGATGAGGCTCATGTTCTTTTAGTATTAATTAGTACAACTGACTTCCAATCAGTTAGCTTCGGCCTAACCCGAAAAAGAACAATAAACCTTATAATTACCCTCCTAACTAACTTTACACTAGCTACATTGCTCGTGACCATCGCATTCTGACTCCCCCAACTAAACGTATACTCAGAAAAAACAAGCCCATACGAATGTGGATTCGACCCCATAGGATCTGCTCGCCTTCCTTTCTCCATAAAATTCTTTCTAGTAGCTATCACATTCCTCCTCTTCGATCTAGAAATTGCACTACTTCTACCACTACCATGGGCCTCACAAACAACTAACCTTAACACAATGCTTACTATATCCCTTCTCCTAATTTTCCTACTAGCCACAAGCCTAGCCTATGAATGAACCCAAAAAGGATTAGAATGGACCGAATATGGTACTTAGTTTAAACCAAAATAAATGATTTCGACTCATTAGATTATGATCAAACTCATAAGTACCAAATGTCCCTCGTATACATAAATATTATAATAGCATTCATAGTATCTCTCACGGGATTACTAATGTATCGATCTCACCTAATATCCTCCCTCCTATGCCTGGAAGGAATAATATTGTCCTTATTCGTTATAGCTACCCTAATAATCCTAAACTCACACTTCACTTTAGCCAGTATAATACCCATTATTCTACTAGTTTTCGCAGCCTGCGAAGCAGCACTAGGCCTATCCTTGCTAGTAATGGTATCAAACACATACGGCACCGACTACGTACAAAACCTTAATCTGCTACAATGCTAAAATACATTATTTCCACAATAATACTTATACCCCTAACCTGGCTATCAAAAAATAACATAATCTGAATTAACTCCACACTCCACAGCTTACTAATTAGCCTTACAAGCCTACTCCTTATAAACCAATTTGGCGATAACAGCCTCAACTTCTCATTAACTTTCTTCTCCGACTCCTTATCTACACCACTACTTATTCTAACCATATGACTCCTCCCCTTAATACTTATAGCTAGCCAGCATCACCTATCAAAAGAAAACCCAGCCCGAAAAAAATTCTTCATCTCAATACTAATCCTATTACAACTATTTCTAATTATGACATTCTCTGCTACAGAACTAATTCTCTTTTATATTATATTTGAAGCAACACTAGTTCCCACACTCATTATTATTACCCGATGAGGGAACCAAACAGAACGCCTAAATGCCGGTCTCTACTTCTTGTTTTATACACTAGCAGGATCCCTACCCTTACTAGTTGCACTAATCTATATTCAAAACACAATAGGATCCCTAAACTTCCTAATTCTACAATACTGAGTACAACCAATACCCAGCTCCTGATCCAACACCTTCATGTGACTAGCATGCATAATAGCCTTTATAGTAAAAATACCACTATACGGACTTCATCTCTGACTACCCAAAGCCCACGTAGAAGCCCCAATTGCAGGCTCCATAGTTCTTGCAGCAATCCTACTAAAACTAGGAGGATACGGCATGTTACGAATTACGCTTCTCCTAGATCCAATCACCGACTTTATAGCATACCCATTCATCATGCTATCACTATGAGGCATAATCATAACCAGCTCAATTTGCCTTCGTCAAACGGACCTGAAATCACTCATCGCGTACTCCTCTATTAGCCACATGGCACTTGTCATCGTTGCAATCCTAATCCAAACACCCTGAAGCTACATAGGAGCCACCGCCCTGATAATTGCCCACGGCCTTACATCCTCTATACTTTTCTGCCTAGCAAATTCTAACTACGAACGAATTCACAGCCGTACAATAATCTTAGCCCGCGGCCTACAAACACTTCTTCCACTAATAGCCACCTGATGACTCCTAGCAAGTCTAACCAACCTGGCTCTACCCCCAACAATCAACCTAATCGGAGAACTATTTGTAGTAATATCGACTTTTTCATGATCTAATATCACAATTATTCTAATAGGACTTAACATAGTAATCACTACTCTCTACACCCTCTATATACTAATCACAACACAACGGGGCAAATACACTCATCATATCAATAACATTTCACCTTCCTTCACACGAGAAAATGCACTCATATCACTACACATACTACCACTACTGCTTCTATCCCTAAACCCAAAAATTATCCTAGGACCCCTATACTGTAAATATAGTTTAAAAAAACATTAGATTGTGAATCTAACAATAGAAGCCTATCACCTTCTTATTTACCGAAAAAGTATGCAAGAACTGCTAATTCTATGCTCCCATGCCTGACAACATGGCTTTTTCAAACTTTTAAAGGATAGCAGTTATCCATTGGTCTTAGGAACCAAAAAATTGGTGCAACTCCAAATAAAAGTAATAAACCTGTTCCCATCCCTCACACTAACTACCCTAATCCTACTAACCGTACCCATCATGACAACTAGTCTTAGCACCCACAAATTCACCAATTACCCACTTTACGTAAAAACAACCATTTCATACGCCTTTATCACTAGTATAATTCCCACTATAATATTTATTCATACAGGACAAGAAATAATTATTTCAAACTGACACTGACTAACCATCCAAACCCTCAAACTATCTCTCAGCTTCAAAATAGATTACTTCTCGACAATATTTATCCCAGTATCACTATTCGTCACATGATCCATCATAGAATTCTCAATATGATACATACATTCCGACCCCAACATCAACCAATTTTTTAAGTACTTACTCTTATTTCTTATCACAATACTCATCCTCGTCACTGCAAATAACATCTTTCAACTATTCATTGGCTGAGAAGGAGTCGGAATTATATCATTTCTACTAATTGGATGGTGATACGGACGAGCAGACGCAAACACAGCAGCTCTACAAGCAATCCTATATAACCGCATTGGCGACATCGGATTTATCCTAGCAATAGCATGATTCCTAATTAACCTCAACACTTGAGACCTTCAACAAATCTTCTTACTAAAACCAGAGAACTCAAATCTACCTCTAATAGGACTAATTCTAGCCGCAACCGGAAAATCCGCACAATTTAGCCTGCACCCATGATTACCCTCCGCAATAGAGGGTCCGACACCTGTCTCAGCATTACTCCACTCAAGTACAATAGTAGTAGCAGGTATTTTCTTACTAATCCGCTTTTATCCATTAACAGAAAACAATAAACTCATCCAATCTACTATACTATGCCTAGGAGCCATTACCACACTATTTACAGCAATATGTGCCCTCACCCAAAATGACATTAAAAAAATCATCGCCTTCTCTACATCCAGCCAACTCGGCCTTATGATAGTAACAATTGGAATTAACCAGCCTCACCTAGCACTTCTTCACATCTGCACCCACGCTTTCTTCAAAGCCATATTATTTCTATGCTCCGGCTCCATCATCCACAATCTAAATAACGAACAAGATATTCGAAAAATAGGAGGCCTATTTAAAGCCATACCATTCACCGCAACAGCCCTTATTATTGGCAGCCTTGCACTAACAGGAATACCTTTCCTCACCGGATTCTACTCCAAAGATCTAATTATTGAATCCGCCAACACGTCATATACCAACGCCTGAGCCCTCTTAATAACACTAATCGCCATCTCCTTCACAGCTATCTACAGTACCCGTATTATTTTCTTCACACTCCTAGGACAACCCCGATTCCCAACCCTTATTTCTATTAATGAAAACAACCCATTCCTAATTAACTCAATTAAACGCTTACTAATCGGAAGTCTTTTCGCAGGATTCATCATTTCTAACAACATCCCCCCAACAACCATTCCCCAAACAACTATACCCTACTACCTAAAAATCACCGCCCTAACAATTACAATCCTAGGCTTTATTCTAGCACTAGAAATTAACAACATAACCCACTACTTAAAGTTCAATTACCCATCAAACATATTCAAATTTTCTAACCTACTAGGATATTATCCCACAGTCATACACCGCTTAACCCCCTATATAAATCTAACAATAAGCCAAAAATCAGCATCCTCCCTTCTAGACCTAACCTGACTAGAAACCATTATACCAAAAACCATCTCACTAACCCAAATAAAAACATCTATCATAATCACAAACCAAAAAGGCTTAATTAAATTATATTTCCTTTCCTTCCTAATTACGATTTTCACTAGCACAATTCTACTTAATTTCCACGAGTAATCTCTATAATCACCACTACACCAATTAATAAAGATCAACCAGTAACAATAACTAATCAAGTACCATAGCTGTACAAAGCAGCAATCCCCATGGCCTCCTCACTAAAAAACCCAGAATCCCCTGTATCATAAATTACCCAATCCCCCATACCATTAAACTTAAACACAATCTCCACCTCCTTATCCTTCAACACATAGTAAATTATAAAAAACTCCATCAACAAACCAGTAATAAACGTTCCTAAAACAACCTTATTAGAAACCCAAACCTCAGGATACTGCTCAGTAGCCATAGCTGTCGTATAACCAAAAACCACCATTATACCCCCTAAATAAACTAAAAAAACCATTAAACCTAAAAAAGAACCACCATAATTTAACACAATACCACACCCAACCCCACCACTCACAATCAATCCCAACCCCCCATAAATAGGCGAAGGTTTTGAAGAAAACCCTACAAAGCCCATCACAAAAATTACACTTAAAATAAATACAATGTACATAATCATTATTCCTGCATGGAATCTAACCATGACTAATGATATGAAAAACCATCGTTGTTATTCAACTACAAGAACACTAATGATCAACATCCGAAAAACTCACCCACTAATAAAAATCGTAAACAACGCACTCATTGACCTCCCAACTCCATCAAACATCTCATCATGATGAAACTTTGGATCCCTCCTAGGCACTTGCTTAGCTCTACAAATCTTAACAGGCCTATTCCTAGCAATACACTACACATCCGATACAACAATAGCATTCTCCTCTGTAACCCACATTTGTCGAGACGTAAACTATGGCTGAATCATCCGATATATGCACGCAAACGGAGCATCAATATTTTTTATCTGCCTATTTATGCATGTAGGACGAGGCCTATATTACGGATCATATACCTTCTTAGAAACATGAAACATCGGAGTAATTCTCCTATTTACAACAATAGCCACAGCATTCATAGGCTATGTCCTACCATGAGGACAGATATCATTCTGAGGAGCAACAGTCATTACCAACCTCCTCTCGGCAATCCCATACATTGGCACCAACCTAGTTGAATGAATCTGAGGGGGATTTTCAGTAGACAAAGCCACCCTCACCCGATTCTTCGCTTTCCACTTCATCCTCCCATTTATCATTGTAGCTCTCACCATAATCCACTTAATTTTCCTCCACGAAACAGGATCCAACAACCCCACAGGAATTCCATCAGACACAGACAAAATTCCATTTCACCCTTATTACACCATCAAGGACATCCTAGGCATCATACTATTAATCCTCATCCTCATATCACTAGTACTATTCACTCCCGACCTACTCGGAGACCCGGATAATTATACTCCAGCAAACCCACTCAGTACACCCTCCCACATTAAGCCAGAATGGTATTTCCTATTTGCATACGCAATCCTACGATCAATCCCCAATAAACTGGGAGGAGTCCTAGCCTTAGTCCTTTCCATCTTGATCTTAACACTCGTACCCTTCCTCCACACATCCAAACAACGAAGCATAATGTTCCGACCAATCAGCCAATGCATATTCTGACTTTTAATAGCAGACCTATTAACACTTACATGAATCGGAGGACAACCGGTTGAACACCCCTACATCACCATCGGACAATTAGCATCCATCATATATTTCCTCATCATCCTGGCAATAATACCACTAGCCAGCACCATCGAAAACAATCTCCTGAAATGAAGACAAGTCTTTGTAGTAAAATTAATACGCTGGTCTTGTAAACCAGAAAAGGAGAACAATTAACCTCCCTAAGACTCAAGGAAGAAGCGATAGCCTCACCATCAACACCCAAAGCTGAAGTTCTACTTAAACTATTCCCTGAACCACTATTAATTGCGTCTATTGATATACCCCCAAAAACACTAAGAACCTCCCCAGTATTAAATCCGCTAAAATTTTTAAACATACGACACAAATCTCCCACTCTATAAGCTTGCACGTGTAACAACATGCTTAATAACTCACCTCAATAGACACATGTACGAGTACTACACACAGACACACCATGTCATTTGCCCAAACATACCCACTAACACTCATACAATGTAAACATGATATGCGTCTAGCACACCACATGATCCATCCTATATGTATGAATATATACACTGAAGTAATATAATAAAAACATACATAAATGCAGTATACTACATGACCTACTTTGTGTGCAGTATGTACATTATAATTAATGTAATAAAGACATACTATGTATATATTACATTACATGATCTACCCCATGCATATAAGCATGTACATCATAATTAATGTAATAAAGATATAATATGTATATAGTACATTAAATGATTTTCCCCTTGCATATAAGCAAGTACAATAAAAATTATCTATAGTACATAGGACATTTCCTGCTTAGATCGTACATAGCGCATAAAGTCAAATCTATCCTCGTCACCATGCGTATCCCGTCCACTAGATCACGAGCTTACCGACCATGCCGCGTGAAACCAGCAACCCGCTTGGCAGGGATTTCTCTTCTCGCTCCGGGCCCATTAATCGTGGGGGTAGCTATTTAATGAACTTTATCAGACATCTGGTTCTTTCTTCAGGGCCATCTCATCTAAAACCGCCCATTCTTTCCTCTTAAATAAGACATCTCGATGGACTAATTACTAATCAGCCCATGCTCACACATAACTGTGCTGTCATACATTTGGTATTTTTTAATTTTCGGGGATGCTTGGACTCAGCTATGGCCGTCAAAGGCCCCGACCCGGAGCATAAATTGTAGCTGGACTTAACTGCATCTTGAGCATCCCCATAATGGTAGGCATGGGCATTTCAGTCAATGGTTACAGGACATACCTATTATATTTCCCCCCCCCCCCTCTTAAATATTAACCACCATTTTTAACATACTTCCCCCTAAGTATCAATATAAATTTATCTCACCCCCAATACTCAAATTCACACTCCAAACAAGATAGACATATAGGTGCCTGGGTCTGCTTACATACTACATGGTTAATGTAGCTTAAATTTAAAGCAAGGCACTGAAAATGCCTAGATGAGTATACCAACTCCATAAACACATAGGTTTGGTCCTGGCCTTCCTGTTAACTTTCAATAGACTTACACATGCAAGCATCCGCACCCCGGTGAGTAGCGCCCTCCGAATCAGCAGGACTAAGAGGAGCAGGTATCAAGCACACACCCTGTAGCTCATAACGCCTTGCTTAACCACACCCCCACGGGAAACAGCAGTGACAAAATTTAAGCCATGAACGAAAGTTCGACTAAGCCATATTAACTAGGGTTGGTAAATCTCGTGCCAGCCACCGCGGTCATACGACTAACCCAAGCTAACAGGAACACGGCGTAAAACGTGTTAAAGTACTACACCAAATAGAGTTAAATCCTAATTAAGCTGTAAAAAGCCATAATTATAACAAAAATAAGTGACGAAAGTAACTCTACGACAACTGACACACTATAGCTAAGACCCAAACTGGGATTAGATACCCCACTATGCTTAGCCCTAAACATAAATAATTGCAAAAACAAGATTATTCGCCAGAGTACTACCGGCAACGGCCCAAAACTCAAAGGACTTGGCGGTGCTTTACACCCTTCTAGAGGAGCCTGTTCTATAATCGATAAACCCCGATAAACCTCACCAATCCTTGCTAATACAGTCTGTATACCGCCATCTTCAGCAAACCCTGAAAAGGAACAAAAGTAAGCTCAATCATAACACATAAAAACGTTAGGTCAAGGTGTAACCTATGGAATGGGAAGAAATGGGCTACATTTTCTATCCAAGAAAACTTAATACGAAAGCCATTATGAAACTAACAGCCAAAGGAGGATTTAGTAGTAAACTAAGAATAGAGTGCTTAGTTGAACCAGGCCATGAAGCACGCACACACCGCCCGTCACCCTCCTCAAGTAAATATATGCACCCAAACCTATTTACATGCACCAATTACACGAGAGGAGGTAAGTCGTAACAAGGTAAGCATACTGGAAAGTGTGCTTGGACAAACCAAGACATAGCTTAATTAAAGCATCTAGTTTACACCTAGAAGATTTCGTGTACTGTGAATGTTTTGAACTATGCCTAGCCCAAACCCCCACTCTTCAATCCAATAACCAAAACATACTAAAACAAAACATTTACCCCTATTAAAGTATAGGAGATAGAAATTCTAAACATGGCGCTATAGAGAAAGTACCGTAAGGGAACGATGAAAGAAAATAATCAAAGTACAAAAAAGCAAAGATTAACCCTTGTACCTTTTGCATAATGAATTAACGAGCAAAAAACTTAACAAAACGAATTTCAGCTAAGTAACCCGAAACCAGACGAGCTACCTATAGACAGTTTATTAGAACCAACTCATCTATGTGGCAAAATAGTGAGAAGATCTATAAGTAGAGGTGACATGCCTAACGAGCCTGGTGATAGCTGGTTGTCCAGAAAATGAATCTTAGTTCAGCTTTAAAGATACCAAAAAATATAAACAAATCTCACTGTATCTTTAAAAGTTAGTCTAAAAAGGTACAGCCTTTTAGAAATGGGTACAACCTTCACTAGAGAGTAAGATCTTACAACACCATAGTAGGCCTAAAAGCAGCCATCTATTAAGAAAGCGTTAAAGCTCAACAATAAAAACAATACTAATCCCAACAACAATATAACCAACTCCTAGACCTAGTACTGGACTATTCTATTACTAAATAGAAGCAATAATGTTAATATGAGTAACAAGAAATATTTTCTCCTTGCACAAGTTTAAGTCAGTATCTGATAATACTCTGACTGTTAACAGTAAATAAAAATAACCCAACAATAAATAATTTATTAATTATACTGTTAATCCAACACAGGAGTGCACCCAGGAAAGATTAAAAGAAGTAAAAGGAACTCGGCAAACACAAATCCCGCCTGTTTACCAAAAACATCACCTCCAGCATCCCCAGTATTGGAGGCACTGCCTGCCCAGTGACTAGACGTTAAACGGCCGCGGTATCCTGACCGTGCAAAGGTAGCATAATCATTTGTTCTCTAAATAAGGACTTGTATGAACGGCCACACGAGGGTTTTACTGTCTCTTACTTCCAATCAGTGAAATTGACCTTCCCGTGAAGAGGCGGGAATAAACCAACAAGACGAGAAGACCCTATGGAGCTTTAACTAACTAGTCCAAAGAAAATAAACTTAACCATTAAGGGATAACAACACTCTTTATGGACTAGCAGTTTTGGTTGGGGTGACCTCGGAGAACAAAAAATCCTCCGAACGATTTTAAAGACTAGACCCACAAGTCAAATCAAACTATCGTTTATTGATCCAAAGACTTGATCAACGGAACAAGTTACCCTAGGGATAACAGCGCAATCCTATTCAAGAGTCCATATCGACAATAGGGTTTACGACCTCGATGTTGGATCAGGACACCCCGATGGTGCAACCGCTATCAAAGGTTCGTTTGTTCAACGATTAAAGTCCTACGTGATCTGAGTTCAGACCGGAGTAATCCAGGTCGGTTTCTATCTGTTATGTATTTCTCCCAGTACGAAAGGACAAGAGAAATAAGGCCAACTTCAACAAAGCGCCTTAAATCAATCAATGACTTTATCTCAATTGACCTCACAAACAATACCTGCCCTAGAAAAGGGCCCAGTTAAGGTGGCAGAGCCCGGTAATTGCGTAAAACTTAAACCTTTATACTCAGAGATTCAAATCCTCTCCTTAACAAAATGTTTATACTCAACATCTTAACACTTATTATCCCCATTCTTCTAGCCGTAGCTTTTCTTACACTAGTTGAACGAAAAATCCTAGGCTACATACAACTCCGAAAAGGCCCAAATATTGTAGGACCATATGGCTTACTCCAACCCATCGCCGATGCAATCAAACTTTTCATTAAAGAACCCCTACGACCTGCCACATCCTCAATCTCAATATTTATTCTAGCCCCCATCCTAGCCCTAACCCTAGCCTTAACTATATGAATCCCCCTACCCATACCCTATCCCCTCATCAATATAAACTTAGGAATCCTTTTCATATTAGCTATATCAAGCTTAGCCGTATACTCGATCCTCTGATCAGGCTGAGCCTCCAACTCAAAATACGCTCTTATTGGAGCCCTACGAGCAGTAGCACAAACAATTTCATATGAAGTTACACTAGCAATTATCTTACTATCAATCTTACTAATAAATGGATCCTTCACTCTCTCTACATTAATCATTACACAAGAACAAGTATGACTAATCTTCCCAGCATGACCCTTAGCAATAATATGATTCATTTCAACACTAGCAGAAACAAACCGAGCACCATTTGATCTTACTGAAGGAGAATCTGAACTAGTATCGGGCTTTAATGTAGAATACGCCGCAGGACCATTCGCCCTATTCTTTATAGCAGAATATGCAAACATTATTATAATAAATATCTTCACAACAACCCTCTTCCTAGGAGCATCCCATAACCCATACATACCAGAACTCTACGCAATTAACTTTATCATCAAATCACTACTACTCACAATGACCTTCCTATGAATCCGAGCATCCTACCCCCGATTCCGCTATGATCAACTGATGCACTTATTATGAAAAAATTTTCTACCCCTAACGCTAGCCCTATGCATATGACATGTATCTCTACCTATTCTCCTATCAAGTATCCCCCCACAAAA
>NW_026291911.1:0-177574 GCF_023091745.1 Budorcas taxicolor | reverse complement strand
GGGGACTCTTGGAATGGTGGCACGACCCTGGAGTTCCTCTCGCCGTTCCTGTTGAGAGGGCCTCCTCTTGAGATGCGACGGGAACGCCGGAACTCTTTCCCGACGAAGCAGGGAAAGGATCCCTCATCTCGAGCTACGAGGCGGAAACGGGGCTCCTCTGGATGTGGGCGGGACCCTCGTGATTCCTCTCGAGTGGAGACGGGTATGTCGGGGAACTTCTTGATTTGCACCAAGGGTGTGAAGGAGCCTTTCGAAGTTCCAGAGGTGAGGTGTGATCAGCCTGGAGACGCCTCAGTGGAAATGGGCCTCATCTCGCCTGGAGGGGAGAACCTCCTGGATTTTCTCGAGTTGCGGCAGGTCTTCTCGAGTTACGACGGGGACCTCAGGGACCCGCTCTGGTGGCCTCAGGAAAGGCAAGTCCCCATGCGAGTTGCTAGGGGACCTCTCGGGATTCCTCTCCCGTCCATGCCGGGGCCTCAGTCCTTGTGTGGAGTCGGGGCCGGAACCTGAGGATTCCTCTCCAGTGTTGCCATGGATCTTGGGGTGCTTCTGAGTCTCCCCAGGGGAGTCAGGCCTCGTCTCGAGTGGGGGCATGCACGTGCGCTTTCCTCCCGAGCTGCAGCAGTAGTGTCACGCTTCCTGTCACGTGGATCAAGGGATCTGTGGCTTTCCCTCGAGGCTGTCCCTCGAGGCTTTCCCACGAGGCTTTCCCACAGGGCTGTGCCACGTGCCACCTTGGTGTGAGTCGATCCTCGGCGTGAAAGACGAGCCAGTGAAGGGAAAAGAGGTTCCTCTGGAATGCACTGTGACATCTGGGGGACTCTTGGAATGGTGGCACGACCCTGGAGTTCCTCTCGCCGTTCCTGTTGAGAGGGCCTCCTCTTGAGATGCGACGGGAAGGCCGGGAACTCTTTCCCGACGAAGCAGGGAAAGGATCCCTGATCTCGAGCTACGAGGCGGAAACGGGGGCTCCTCTGGATGTGGGCGGGACCCTCGTGATTCCTCTCGAGTGGAGACGGGTATGTCGGGGGAACTTCTTGATTTGCACCAAGGGTGTGAAGGACCCTTTCGAAGTTCCAGAGGGGAGGTGTGATCAGCCTCGAGACGCCTCAGCGGAAATGGGCCTCATCTCGCCTGGAGGGGGAGAACCTCCTGGATTTTCTCTAGTTGCTGCAGGTCTTCTCGAGTTACGACGGGGACCTCAGGGACCCGCTCGGTTGGCCTCAGGAAAGGCCAGTCCCCATGCGAGTTTCTAGGGGACCTCTCGGGATTCCTCTCCCGTCCATGCCGGGGCCTCAGTCCTTGTGTGGAGTCGGGGCCGGAACCTGAGGATTCCTCTACAGTGTTGCCATGGATCTTGGGGTGCTTCTGAGTCTCCCCAGGGGAGTCAGGCCTCGTCTCGAGTGGGGGCATGCACGTGCGCTTTCCTCCCGAGCTGCAGCAGTAGTGTCACGCTTCCTGTCACGTGGATCAAGGGATCTGTGGCTTTCCCTCGAGGCTTTCCCTCGAGGCTTTCCCACGAGGCTTTCCACAGGGCTGTGCCACGTTCCACCTTGGTGTGAGTCGATCTCGGCGTGAAAGACGAGCCGGTGAAGGGAAAAGAGGTTCCTCTGGAATGGACTGAGACTTCTGGGGGACTCTTGGAATGGTGGCACGACCCTGGAGTTCCTCTCGCCGTTCCTGTTGAGAGGGCCTCCTCTTGAGATGCGACGGGAACGCCGGGAACTCTTTCCCGACGAAGCAGGGAAAGGATCCCTCATCTCGAGCTACGAGGCGGAAACGGGGCTCCTCTGGATGTGGGCGGGACCCTCGTGATTCCTCTCGAGTGGAGACGGCTAGGTCGGGGAACTTCTTGATTTGCACCAAGGGTGTGAAGGACCCTTTCGAAGTTCCAGAGGGGAGGTGTGATCAGCCTCGAGACGCCTCAGCGGAAATGGGCCTCATCTCGCCTGGAGGGGAGAACCTCCTGGATTTTCTCGAGTTGCGGCAGGTGTTCTCGAGTTACGATACGGGGACCTCATTTACCCGCTCTGGTGGCCTCAGGAAAGGCCAGTCCCCCATGCGAGTTGCTAGGCGACCTCTAGGGATTCCTCTCCCGTCCATGCCGGGGCCTCAGTCTTGTGTGGAGTCGGGGCCGGAACCTGAGGATTCCTCTCCAGTGTTGCCATGGATCTTGGGGTGCTTCTGAGTCTCCCCAGGGGAGTCAGGCCTCGTCTCGAGTGGGGGCATGTACGTGCGCTTTCCTCCCGAGCTGCAGCAGTAGTGTCACGCTTCCTGTCACGTGGATCAAGGGATCTGTGGCATTCCCTCGAGGCTGTCCCTCGAGGCTTTCCCACGAGGCTTTCCCACAGGGCTGTGCCACGTTCCACCTTGGTGTGAGTCGATCCTCGGCGTGAAAGACGAGCCGGTGAAGGTAAAAGAGGTTCCTCTGGAATGGACTGAGACATCTGGGGGACTCTTGGAATGGTGGCACGACCCTGGAGTTCCTCTCGCCGTTCCTGTTGAGAGGGCCTCCTCTTGAGATGCGACGGGAAGGCCGGGAACTCTTTCCCGACGAAGCAGGGAAAGGATCCCTCATTTCGAGCTACGAGGCGGAACGGGGCTCCTCTGGATGTGGGCGGGACCCTCGTGATTCCTCTCGAGTGGAGACGGGTATGTCGGGGAACTTCTTGATTTGCACCAAGGGTGTGAAGGACCCTTTCGAAGTTCCAGAGGGGAGGTGTGATCAGCCTCGAGACGCCTCAGCGGAAATGGGCCTCATCTCGCCTGGAGGGGAGAACCTCCTGGATTTTCTCAAGTTGCTGCAGGTCTTCTCGAGTTACGACGGGGACCTCAGGGACCCGCTCGGTTGGCCTCAGGAAAGGCCAGTCCCCATGCGAGTTGCTAGGGGACCTCTCGGGATTCCTCTCCCGTCCATGCCGGGGCCTCAGTCCTTGTGTGGAGTCGGAGCCGGAATCTGAGGATTCCTCTACAGTGTTGCCATGGATCTTGGGGTGCTTCTGAGTCTCCCCAGGGGAGTCATGGCCTCGTCTCGAGTGGGGGCATGCACGTGCGCTTTCCTCCCGAGCTGCAGCAGTAGTGTCACGCTTCCTGTCACGTGGATCAAGGGATCTGTGGCTTTCCCTCGAGGCTTGTCCTCGAGGCTTTCCACGAGGCTTTCCCACAGGGCTGTGCCACGTTCCACCTTGGTGTGAGTCGATCCTCGGCGTGAAAGACGAGCCGGTGAAGGGAAAAGAGGTTCCTCTGGAATGGACTGAGACATCTGGGGGACTCTTGGAATGGTGGCACGACCCTGGAGTTCCTCTCGCCGTTCCTGTTGAGAGGGCCTCCTCTTGAGATGCGACTGGGAACGCCGGGAACTCTTTCCCGACGAAGCAGGGAAAGGATCCCTCATCTCTAGCTACGAGGCGGAAACGGGGCTCCTCTGGATGTGGGCGGGACCCTCGTGATTCCTCTCGAGTGGAGACGGGTATGTCGGGGAACTTCTTGATTTGCACCAAGGGTGTGAAGGAGCCTTTCGAAGTTCCAGAGGTGAGGTGTGATCAGCCTGGAGACGCCTCAGTGGAAATGGGCCTCATCTCGCCTGGAGGGAGAACCTCCTGGATTTTCTCGAGTTGCGGCAGGTCTTCTCGAGTTACGACGGGGACCTCAGGGACCCGCTCTGGTGGCCTCAGGAAAGGCAAGTCCCCATGCGAGTTGCTAGGGGACCTCTCGGGATTCCTCTCCCGTCCATGCCGGGGGCCTCAGTCCTTGTGTGGAGTCGGGGCCGGAACCTGAGGATTCCTCTCCAGTGTTGCCATGGATCTTGGGGTGCTTCTGAGTCTCCCCAGGGGAGTCAGGCCTCGTCTCGAGTGGGGGCATGCACGTGCGCTTTCCTCCCGAGCTGCAGCAGTAGTGTCACGCTTCCTGTCACGTGGATCAAGGGATCTGTGGCTTTCCCTCGAGGCTGTCCCTCGAGGCTTTCCCACGAGGCTTTCCCACAGGGCTGTGCCACGTGCCACCTTGGTGTGAGTCGATCCTCGGCGTGAAAGACGAGCCGGTGAAGGGAAAAGAGGTTCCTCTGGAATGCACTGAGACATCTGGGGGACTCTTGGAATGGTGGCACGACCCTGGAGTTCCTCTCGCCGTTCCTGTTGAGAGGGCCTCCTCTTGAGATGCGACGGGAACGCCGGGAACTCTTTCCCGACGAAGCAGGGAAAGGATCCCTCATCTCGAGCTACGAGGCGGAAACGGGGCTCCTCTGGATGTGGGCGGGACCCTCGTGATTCCTCTCGAGTGGAGACGGTATGTCGGGGAACTTCTTGATTTGCACCAAGGGTGTGAAGGAGCCTTTCGAAGTTCCAGAGGTGAGGTGTGATCAGCCTCGAGACGCCTCAGCGGAAATGGGCCTCATCTCGCCTGGAGGGGAGAACCTCCTGGATATTCTCGAGTTGCGGCAGGTCTTCTCGAGTTACGACGGGGACCACAGGGACCCGCTCTGGTGGCCTCAGGAAAGGCCAGTCCCCATGAGAGTTGCTAAGGGACCACTCGGGATTCCCCTCCCGTCCATGCCGGGGCCTCAGTCCTTGTGTGGAGTCGGGGCCGGAACCTGAGGATTCCTCTCCAGTGTTGCCATGGATCTTGGGGTGCTTCTGAGTCTCCCCAGGGGAGTCAGGCCTCGTCTCGAGTGGGGCATGCACGTGCGCTTTCCTCCCGAGCTGCAGCAGTAGTGTCACGCTTCCTGTCACGTGGATCAAGGGATCTGTGGCTTTCCCTCGAGGCTGTCCCTCGAGGCTTTCCCACGAGGCTTTCCCACAGGGCTGTGCCACGTTCCACCTTGGTGTGAGTCGATCCTCGGCGTGAAAGACGAGCCGGTGAAGGGAAAAGAGGTTCCTCTGGAATGGACTGAGACATCTGGGGGACTCTTGGAATGGTGGCACGACCCTGGAGTTCCTCTCGCCGTTCCTGTTGAGAGGGCCTCCTCTTGAGATGCGACGGGAACGCCGGGAACTCTTCCCGACGAAGCAGGGAAAGGATCCCTCATCTCTAGCTACGAGGCGGAAACGGGGCTCCTCTGGATGTGGGCGGGACCCTCGTGATTCCTCTCGAGTGGAGACGGGTATGTCGGGGAACTTCTTGATTTGCACCAAGGGTGTGAAGGAGCCTTTCGAAGTTCCAGAGGTGAGGTGTGATCAGCCTGGAGACGCCTCAGTGGAAATGGGCCTCATCTCGCCTGGAGGGGAGAACCTCCTGGATTTTCTCGAGTTGCGGCAGGTCTTCTCGAGTTACGACGGGGACCTCAGGGACCCGCTCTGGTGGCCTCAGGAAAGGCAAGTCCCCATGCGAGTTGCTAGGGGACCTCTCGGGATTCCTCTCCCGTCCATGCCGGGGCCTCAGTCCTTGTGTGGAGTCGGGGCCGGAACCTGAGGATTCCTCTCCAGTGTTGCCAAGGATCTTGGGGTGCTTCTGAGTCTCCCCAGGGGAGTCAGGCCTCGTCTCGAGTGGGGGCATGCACGTGCGCTTTCCTCCCGAGCTGCAGCAGTAGTGTCACGCTTCCTGTCACGTGGATCAAGGGATCTGTGGCTTTCCCTCGAGGCTGTCCCTCGAGGCTTTCCCACGAGGCTTTCCCACAGGGCTGTGCCACGTGCCACCTTGGTGTGAGTCGATCCTCGGCGTGAAAGACGAGCCAGTGAAGGGAAAAGAGGTTCCTCTGGAATGCACTGTGACATCTGGGGGACTCTTGGAATGGTGGCACGACCCTGGAGTTCCTCTCGCCGTTCCTGTTGAGAGGGCCTCCTCTTGAGATGCGACGGGAAGGCCGGGAACTCTTTCCCGACGAAGCAGGGAAAGGATCCCTGATCTCGAGCTACGAGGCGGAAACGGGGCTCCTCTGGATGTGGGCGGGACCCTCGTGATTCCTCTCGAGTGGAGACGGGTATGTCGGGGAACTTCTTGATTTGCACCAAGGGTGTGAAGGACCCTTTCGAAGTTCCAGAGGGGAGGTGTGATCAGCCTCGAGACGCCTCAGCGGAAATGGGCCTCATCTCGCCTGGAGGGGAGAACCTCCTGGATTTTCTCTAGTTGCTGCAGGTCTTCTCGAGTTACGACGGGGACCTCAGGGACCCGCTCGGTTGGCCTCAGGAAAGGCCAGTCCCCATGCGAGTTTCTAGGGGACCTCTCGGGATTCCTCTCCCGTCCATGCCGGGGGCCTCAGTCCTTGTGTGGAGTCGGGGCCGGAACTGAGGATTCCTCTACAGTGTTGCCATGGATCTTGGGGTGCTTCTGAGTCTCCCCAGGGGAGTCAGGCCTCGTCTCGAGTGGGGGGCATGCACGTGCGCTTTCCTCCCGAGCTGCAGCAGTAGTGTCACGCTTCCTGTCACGTGGATCAAGGGATCTGTGGCTTTCCCCTCGAGGCTTTCCCTCGAGGCTTTCCCACGAGGCTTTCCCACAGGGCTGTGCCACGTTCCACCTTGGTGTGAGTCGATCCTCGGCGGTGAAAGACGAGCCGGTGAAGGGAAAAGAGGTTCCTCTGGAATGGACTGAGACTTCTGGGGGACTCTTGGAATGGTGGCACGACCCTGGAGTTCCTCTCGCCGTTCCTGTTGAGAGGGCCTCCTCTTGAGATGCGACGGGAACGCCGGGAACTCTTTCCCGACGAAGCAGGGAAAGGATCCCTCATCTCGAGCTACGAGGCGGAAACGGGGCTCCTCTGGATAGTGGGCGGGACCCTCGTGATTCCTCTCGAGTGGAGAAGGCTAGGTCGGGGAACTTCTTGATTTGCACCAAGGGTGTGAAGGACCCTTTCGAAGTTCCAGAGGGGAGGTGTGATCAGCCTCGAGACGCCTCAGCGGAAATGGGCCTCATCTCGCCTGGAGGGGAGAACCTCCTGGATTTTCTCGAGTTGCGGCAGGTGTTCTCGAGTTACGACGGGGACCTCATTTACCCGCTCTGGTGGCCTCAGGAAAGGCCAGTCCCCATGCGAGTTGCTAGGCGACCTCTAGGGATTCCTCTCCCGTCCATGCCGGGGCCTCAGTCCTTGTGTGGAGTCGGGGCCGGAACCTGAGGATTCCTCTCCAGTGTTGGCCATGGATCTTGGGGTGCTTCTGAGTCTCCCCAGGGGAGTCAGGCCTCGTCTCGAGTGGGGGCATGTACGTGCGCTTTCCTCCCGAGCTGCAGCAGTAGTGTCACGCTTCCTGTCACGTGGATCAAGGGATCTGTGGCTTTCCCTCGAGGCTGGTCCCTCGAGGCTTTCCCACGAGGCTTTCCCACAGGGCTGTGCCACGTTCCACCTTGGTGTGAGTCGATCCTCGGCGTGAAAGACGAGCCGGTGAAGGTAAAAGAGGTTCCTCTGGAATGGACTGAGACATCTGGGGGACTCTTGGAATGGTGGCACGACCCTGGAGTTCCTCTCGCCGTTCCTGTTGAGAGGGCCTCCTCTTGAGATGCGACGGGAAGGCCGGGAACTCTTTCCCGACGAAGCAGGGAAAGGATCCCTCATTTCGAGCTACGAGGCGGAAACGGGGCTCCTCTGGATGTGGGCGGGACCCTCGTGATTCCTCTCGAGTGGAGACGGTATGTCGGGGAACTTCTTGATTTGCACCAAGGGTGTGAAGGACCCTTTCGAAGTTCCAGAGGGGAGGTGTGATCAGCCTCGAGACGCCTCAGCGGAAATGGGCCTCATCTCGCCTGGAGGGGAGAACCTCCTGGATTTTCTCAAGTTGCTGCAGGTCTTCTCGAGTTACGACGGGGACCTCAGGGACCCGCTCGGTTGGCCTCAGGAAAGGCCAGTCCCCATGCGAGTTGCTAGGGGACCTCTCGGGATTCCTCTCCCGTCCATGCCGGGGCCTCAGTCCTTGTGTGGAGTCGGTAGCCGGAATCTGAGGATTCCTCTACAGTGTTGCCATGGATCTTGGGGTGCTTCTGAGTCTCCCCAGGGAGTCAGGCCTCGTCTCGAGTGGGGGCATGCACGTGCGCTTTCTCCCGAGCTGCAGCAGTAGTGTCACGCTTCCTGTCACGTGGATCAAGGGATCTGTGGCTTTCCCTCGAGGCTGTCCCTCGAGGCTTTCCCACGAGGCTTTCCCACAGGCTGTGCCACGTTCCACCTTGGTGTGAGTCGATCCTCGGCGTGAAAGACGAGCCGGGTGAAGGGAAAAGAAGTTCCTCTGGATGGACTGAGACATCTGGGGGACTCTTGGAATGGTGGCACGACCCTGGAGTTCCTCTCGCCGTTCCTGTTGAGAGGGCCTCCTCTTGAGATGCGACGGGAACGCCGGGAACTCTTTCCCGACGAAGCAGGGAAAGGATCCCTCATCTCTAGCTACGAGGCGGGAAACGGGGCTCCTCTGGATGTGGGCGGGACCCTCGTGATTCCTCTCGAGTGGAGACGGGTATGTCGGGGAACTTCTTGATTTGCACCAAGGGTGTGAAGGAGCCTTTCGAAGTTCCAGAGGTGAGGTGTGATCAGCCTGGAGACGCCTCAGTGGAAATGGGCCTCATCTCGCCTGGAGGGGAGAACCTCCTGGATTTTCTCGAGTTGCGGCAGGTCTTCTCGAGTTACGACGGGGACCTCAGGGACCCGCTCTGGTGGCCTCAGGAAAGGCAAGTCCCCATGCGAGTTGCTAGGGGACCTCTCGGGATTCCTCTCCCGTCCATGCCGGGGCCTCAGTCCTTGTGTGGAGTCGGGGCCGGAACCTGAGGATTCCTCTCCAGTGTTGCCATGGATCTTGGGGTGCTTCTGAGTCTCCCCAGGGGAGTCAGGCCTCGTCTCGAGTGGGGCATGCACGTGCGCTTTCCTCCCGAGCTGCAGCAGTAGTGTCACGCTTCCTGTCACGTGGATCAAGGGATCTGTGCTTTCCCTCGAGGCTGTCCCTCGAGGCTTTCCCACGAGGCTTTCCCACAGGGCTGTGCCACGTGCCACCTTGGTGTGAGTCGATCCTCGGCGTGAAAGACGAGCCGGTGAAGGGAAAAGAGGTTCCTCTGGAATGCACTGAGACATCTGGGGGACTCTTGGAATGGTGGCACGACCCTGGAGTTCCTCTCGCCGTTCCTGTTGAGAGGGCCTCCTCTTGAGATGCGACGGGAAGGCCGGGAACTCTTTCCCGACGAAGCAGGGAAAGGATCCCTGATCTCGAGCTACGAGGCGGAAACGGGGCTCTTCTCGATGTGGGCGGACCCTCGTGATTCCTCTCGAGTGGAGACGGCGAGGTCGGGGAACTTCTTGATTTGCACCAAGGGTGTGAAGGACCCTTTCGAAGTTCCAGAGGTGAGGTGTGATCAGCCTCGAGACGCCTCAGCGGACATGGGCCTCATCTGGCCTGGAGGGGAGAACCTCCTGGATTTTCTCGAGTTGCGGCAGGTCTTCTCGAGTTACGACGGGGACCTCATGGACCCGCTCTGGTGGCCTCAGGAAAGGCCAGTCCCCATGCGAGTTGTCCAAGGGACCTCTCGGGATTCCTCTCCCGTCCATGCCGGGGCCTCAGTCCTTGTGTGGAGTCGGGGCCGGAACCTGAGGATTCCTCTCCAGTGTTGCCATGGATCTTGGGGTGCTTCTGAGTCTCCCCAGGGGAGTCAGGCCTCGTCTCGTGTGGGGGCATGCACGTGCGCTTTCCTCCCGAGCTGCAGCAGTAGTGTCACGCTTCCTGTCACGTGGATCAAGGGATCTGTGGCTTTCCCCTCGAGGCTGTCCCTCGAGGCTTTCCCACGAGGCTTTCCCACAGGGCTGTGCCACGTGCCACCTTGGTGTGAGTCGATCCTCGGCGTGAAAGACGAGCCGGTGAAGGGAAAAGAGGTTCCTCTGGAATGGACTGAGACATCTGGGGGACTCTTGGAATGGTGGCACGACCCTGGAGTTCCTCCCGCCGTTCCTGTTGAGAGGGCCTCCTCTTGAGATGCGACGGGAAGGCCGGGAACTCTTTCCCGACGAAGCAGGGAAAGGATCCCTCATCTCGAGCTACGAGGCGGAAACGGGGCTCCTCTGGATGTGGGCGGGACCCTCGTGATTCCTCTCGAGTGGAGACGGCTAGGTCGGGATCTTCTTGATTTGCACCAAGGGTGTGAAGGACCCTTTCGAAGTTCCAGAGGTGAGGTGTGATCAGCCTCGAGACGCCTCAGCGGGAAATGGGCCTCATCTCGCCTGGAGGGGAGAACCTCCTGGATTTTCTCGAGTTGCGGCAGGTCTTCTCGAGTTACGACGGGGACCTCAGGGACCCGCTCCGGTGGCCTCAGGAAAGGCCAGTCCCCATGCGAGTTGCTAGGGTCCCTCTCGGGATTCCTCTCCCGTCCATGCCGGGGCCTCAGTCCTTGTGTGGAGTCGGGGCCGGAACCTGAGGATTCCTCTCCAGTGTTGCCATGGATCTTGGGGTGCTTCTGAGTCTCCCCAGGGGAGTCAGGCCTCGTCTCGAGTGGGGGCATGCACGTGCGCTTTCCTCCCGAGCTGCAGCAGTAGTGTCACGCTTCCTGTCACGTGGATCAAGGGATCTGTGGCTTTCCCTCGAGGCTGTCCCTCGAGGCTTTCCCACGAGGCTTTCCCACAGGGCTGTGCCACGTGCCACCTTGGTGTGAGTCGATCCTCGGCATGAAAGACGAGCCGGTGAAGGGAAAAGAGGTTCCTCTGGAATGGACTGAGACATCTGGGGGACTCTTGGAATGGTGGCATGACCCTGGAGTTCCTCTCGCCGTTCCTGTTGAGAGGGCCTCCTCTTGACTTGCGACGGGAAGACCGGGAACTCTTTCCCGATGAAGCAGGGAAAGGATCCCTCATCTCGAGGTACGAGGCGGAAACGGGGCTCCTCTGGATGTGGGCGGGACCCTCGTGATTCCTCTCGAGTGGAGACGGTTATGTCGGGGAACTTCTTGATTTGCACCAAGGGTGTGAAGGAGCCTTTCGAAGTTCCAGAGGTGAGGTGTGATCAGCCTCGAGACGCCTCAGCGGAAATGGGCCTCATCTCGCCTGGAGGCGAGAACCTCCTGGATTTTCTCGAGTTGCGGCAGGTCTTCTCGAGTTACGACGGGGACCTCAGGGACCCGCTCTGGTGGCCTCAGGAAAGGCCAGTCCCCATGCGAGTTGCTAGGGGACCTCTCGCTATTCCTCTCCCGTCCATGCCGGGGCCTCAGTCCTTGTGTGGAGTCGGGGCCGGAACCTGAGGATTCCTCTCCAGTGTTGCCATGGATCTTGGGGTGCTTCTGAGTCTCCTCAGGGGAGTCAGGCCTCGTCTCGAGTGGGGGCATGCACGTGCGCTTTCCTCCCGAGCTGCAGCAGTAGTGTCACGCTTCCTGTCACGTGGATCAAGGGATCTGTGGCTTTCCCTCGAGGCTGTCCCTCGAGGCTTTCCCACGAGGCTTTCCCACAGGGCTGTGCCACGTGCCACCTTGGTGTGAGTCGATCCTCGGCGTGAAAGACGAGCCGGTGAAGGGAAAAGAGGTTCCTCTGGAATGGACTGAGACATCTGGGGGACTTTTGGAATGGTGGCACGACCCTGGGAGTTCCTCTCGCCGTTCCTGTTGAGAGGGACTCCTCTTGAGATGCGACGGGGAACGCCGGGAACTCTTTCCCGACGAAGCAGGGAAAGGATCCCTCATCTCGAGCTACGAGGCGGAAACGGGGCTCCTCTGGATGTGGGCGGGACCCTCGTGATTCCTCTCGAGTGGAGACGGGTATGTCGGGGATCTTCTTGATTTGCACCAAGGGTGTGAAGGACCCTTTCTAAGTTCCAGAGGTGAGGTGTGATCAGCCTCGAGACGCCTCAGCGGAAATGGGCCTCATCTCGCCTGGAGGGGAGAACGTCCTGGATTTTCTCGAGTTGCGGCAGGTCTTCTCGAGTACGACGGGGACCTCAGGGACCCGCTCTGGTGGCCTCAGGACAGGCCAGTCCCCATGCGAGTTGCTAGGGGACCTCTCGGGATTCCTCTCCCGTTCATGCCGGGGCCTCAGTCCTTGTGTGGAGTCGGGGCCGGAACCTGAGGATTCCTCTCCAGTGTTGCCATGGATCTTGGGGTTGCTTCTGAGTCTCCCCAGGGGAGTCAGGCCTCGTCTCGAGTGGGGGCATGCACGTGCGCTTTCCTCCCGAGCTGCAGCAGTAGTGTCACGCTTCCTGTCACGTGGATCAAGGGATCTGTGGCTTTCCCTCGAGGCTGTCCCTCGAGGCTTTCCCACGAGGCTTTCCCACAGGGCTGTGCCACGTGCCACCTTTGTGTGAGTCGATCCTCGGCGTGAAAGACGAGCCGGTGAGGGGAAAAGAGGTTCCTCTGGAATGGACTGAGACATCTGGGGGACTCTTGAATGGTGGCACGACCCTGGAGTTCCTCTCGCCGTTCCTGTTGAGAGGGCCTCCTCTTGAGATGCGACGGGAACGCCGGGAACTCTTTCCCGACGAAGCAGGGAAAGGATCCCTCATCTCGAGCTACGAGGCGGAAACGGGGCTCCTCTGGATGTGGGCGGGACCCTCGTGATTCCTCTCGAGTGGAGACGGCTTGGTCGGGGAACTTCTTGATTTGCACCAAGGGTGTGAAGGAGCCATTCGAAGTTCCAGAGGTGAGGTGTGATCAGCCTCGAGACGCCTCAGCGGAAATGGGCCTCATCTCGCCTGGAGGGGAGAACCTCCTGGATTTTCTCGAGTTGCGGCAGGTCTTCTCGAGTTACGACGGGGACCTCAGGGACCCGCTCTGGTGGCCTCAGGAAATGCCAGTCCCCATGCGAGTTGCTAGGGTCCCTCTCGGGATTCCTCTCCCGTCCATGCCGGGGCCTCAGTCCTTGTGTGGAGTCGGGGCCGGAACCTGAGGATTCCTCTCCAGTGTTGCCATGGATCTTGGGGTGCTTCTGAGTCTCCCCAGGGGAGTCAGGCCTCGTCTCGAGTTTGGGCATGCACGTGCGCTTTCCTCCCGAGCTGCAGCAGTAGTGTCACGCTTCCTGTCACGTGGATCAAGGGGTCTGTGGCTTTCCCTCGAGGCTGTCCCTCGAGGCTTTCCCACGAGGCTTTCAAACAGGGCTGTGCCACGTGCCACCTTTGTGTGAGTCGATCCTCGGCGTGAAAGACGAGCCGGTGAGGGGAAAAGAGGTTCCTCTGGAATGGACTGAGACATCTGGGGGACTCTTGGAATGGTGGCACGACCCTGGAGTTCCTCTCGCCGTTCCTGTTGAGAGGGCCTCCTCTTGAGATGCGACGGGAAGGCCGGGAACTCTTTCCCGACGAAGCAGGGAAAGGATCCCTCATCTCGAGCTACGAGGCGGAAACAGGGCTCCTCTGGATGTGGGCGGGACCCTCGTGATTCCTCTCGAGTGGAGACGGGTATGTCGGGGAACTTCTTTATTTGCACCAAGGGTGTGAAGGAGCCTTTCGAAGTTCCAGAGGTGAGGTGTGATCAGCCTCGAGACGCCTCAGCGGAAATGGGCCTCATCTCGCCTGGAGGGGAGAACGTCCTGGATTTTCTCGAGTTGCGGCAGGTCTTCTCGAGTTACGACGGGGACCTCAGGGACCCGCTCTGGTGGCCTCAGGACAGGCCAGTCCCCATGCGAGTTGCTAGGGGACCTCTCGGGATTCCTCTCCCGTCCATGCCGGGGCCTCAGTCCTTGTGTGGAGTCGGAGCCGGAACCTGAGGATTCCTCTCCAGTGTTGCCATGGATCTTGGGGTGCTTCTGAGTCTCCCCAGGGGAGTCAGGCCTCGTCTCGAGTGGGGGCATGCACGTGCGCTTTCCTCCCGAGCTGCAGCAGTAGTGTCACGCTTCCTGTCACGTGGATCAAGGGATCTGTGGCTTTCCCTCGAGGCTGTCCCTCGAGGCTTTCCCACGAGGCTTTCCCACAGGGCTGTGCCACGTGCCACCTTGGTGTGAGTCGATCCTCGGCGTGAAAGACGAGCCGGTGAAGGGAAAAGAGGTTCCTCTGGAATGGACTGAGACATCTGGGGGACTCTTGGAATGGTGGCACGACCCTGGAGTTCCTCTCGCCGTTCCTGTAGAGAGGGCCTCCTCTTGAGATGCGACGGGAAGGCCGGGAACTCTTTCCCGACGAAGCAGGGAAAGGATCCCTCATCTCGAGCTACGAGGCGGAAACGGGGCTCCTCTGGATGTGGGCGGGACCCTCGTGATTCCTCTCGAGTGGAGACGGGTATGTCGGGGAACTTCTTGATTTGCACCAAGGGTGTGAAGGACCCTTTCGAAGTTCCAGAGGGGAGGTGTGATCAGCCTCGAGACGCCTCAGCGGAAATGGGCCTCATCTCGCCTGGAGGGGAGAACCTCCTGGATTTTCTCCAGTTGCGGCAGGTCTTCTCGAGTTACGACGGGGACCTCAGTTACCCGCTCTGTTGGCCTCAGGAAAGGCCAGTCCCCATGCGAGTTGCTAGGGGACCTCTCGGGATTCCTCTCCCGTCCATGCCGGGGCCTCAGTCCTTGTGTGGAGTCGGGGCCGGAACCTGAGGATTCCTCTCCAGTGTTGCCATGGATCTTGGGGTGCTTCTGAGTCTCCCCAGGGGAGTCAGGCCTCGTCTCGAGTGGGGGCATGCACGTGCGCTTTCCTCCCGAGCTGCAGCAGTAGTGTCACGCTTCCTGTCATGTGGATTAAGGGATCTGTGGCTTTCCCACGAGGCTTTCCCACAGGGCTGTGCCACGTGCCACCTTGGTGTGAGTCGATCCTCGGCGTGAAAGACGAGCCGGTGAAGGGAAAAGAGGTTCCTCTGGAATGGACTGAGACATCTGGGGGACTCTTGGAATGGTGGCACGACCCTGGAGTTCCTCTCGCCGTTCCTGTTGAGAGGGACTCCTCTTGAGATGCGACGGGAAGGCCGGGAACTCTTTCCCGACGAAGCAGGGGAAGGATCCCTCATCTCGAGCTACGAGGCGGAGACGGGGCTCCTCTGGATGTGGGCGGGACCCTCGTGATTCCTCTCGAGTGGAGACGGGTATGTCGGGGATCTTCTTGATTTGCACCAAGGGTGTGAAGGACCCTTTCTAAGTTCCAGAGGTGAGGTGTGATCAGCCTCGAGACGCCTCAGCGGAAATGGGCCTCATCTCGCCTGGAGGGGAGAACGTCCTGGATTTTCTCGAGTTGCGGCAGGTCTTCTCGAGTTACGACGGGGACCTCAGGGACCCGCTCTGGTGGCCTCAGGACAGGCCAGTCCCCATGCGAGTTGCTAGGGGACCTCTCGGGATTCCTCTCCCGTCCATGCCGGGGCCTCAGTCCTTGTGTGGAGTCGGGGCCGGAACCTGAGGATTCCTCTCCAGTGTTGCCATGGATCTTGGGGTGCTTCTGAGTCTCCCCAGGGGAGTCAGGCCTCGTCTCGAGTGGGGGCATGCACGTGCGCTTTCCTCCCGAGCTGCAGCAGTAGTGTCACGCTTCCTGTCACGTGGATCAAGGGATCTGTGGCTTTCCCTCGAGGCTGTCCCTCGAGGCTTTCCCACGAGGCTTTCCCACAGGGCTGTGCCACGTGCCACCTTTGTGTGAGTCGATCCTCGGCGTGAAAGACGAGCCGGTGAGGGGGAAAAGAGGTTCCTCTGGAATGGACTGAGACATCTGGGGGACTCTTGGAATGGTGGCACGACCCTGGAGTTCCTCTCGCCGTTCCTGTTGAGAGGGCCTCCTCTTGAGATGCGACGGGAACGCCGGGAACTCTTTCCCGACGAAGCAGGGAAAGGATCCCTCATCTCGAGCTACGAGGCGGAAACGGGGCTCCTCTGGATGTGGGCGGGACCCTCGTGATTCCTCTCGAGTGGAGACGGGTATGTCGGGGAACTTCTTGATTTGCACCAAGGGTGTGAATGACCCTTTCGAAGTTCCAGAGGTGAGGTGTGATCAGCCTCGAGACGCCTCAGCGGAAATGGGCCTCATCTCGCCTGGAGGGGAGAACCTCCTGGATTTTCTCGAGTTGCGGCAGGTCTTCTCGAGTTACGACGGGGACCTCAGGGACCCGCTCTGGTGGCCTCAGGAAAGGCCAGTCCCCATGCGAGTTGCTAGGGTCCCTCTCGGGATTCCTCTCCCATCCATGCCGGGGCCTCAGTCCTTGTGTGGAGTCGGGGCCGGAACCTGAGGATTCCTCTCCAGTGTTGCCATGGATCTTGGGGTGCTTCTGAGTCTCCCCAGGGGAGTCAGGCCTCGTCTCGAGTTTGGGCATGCACGTGCGCTTTCCTCCCGAGCTGCAGCAGTAGTGTCACGCTTCCTGTCACGTGGATCAAGGGGTCTGTGGCTTTCCCTCGAGGCTGTCCCTCGAGGCTTTCCCACGAGGCTTTCAAACAGGGCTGTGCCACGTGCTACCTTTGTGTGAGTCGATCCTCGGCGTGAAAGACGAGCCGGGTGAGGGGAAAAGAGGTTCCTCTGGAATGGACTGAGACATCTGGGGGACTCTTGGAATGGTGGCACGACCCTGGAGTTCCTCTCGCCGTTCCTGTTGAGAGGGCCTCCTCTTGAGATGCGACGGGAAGGCCGGGAACTCTTTCCCGACGAAGCAGGGAAAGGATCCCTCATCTCGAGCTACGAGGCGGAAACGGGGCTCCTCTGGATGTGGGCGGGACCCTCGTGATTCCTCTCGAGTGGAGACGGGTATGTCGGGGAACTTCTTTATTTGCACCAAGGGTGTGAAGGAGCCTTTCGAAGTTCCAGAGGTGAGGTGTGATCAGCCTCGAGACGCCTCAGCGGAAATGGGCCTCATCTCGCCTGGAGGGGAGAACGTCCTGGATTTTCTCGAGTTGCGGCAGGTCTTCTCGAGTTACGACGGGGACCTCAGGGACCCGCTCTGGTGGCCTCAGGACAGGCCAGTCCCCATGCGAGTTGCTAGGGGACCTCTCGGGATTCCTCTCCCGTCCATGCCGGGGCCTCAGTCCTTGTGTGGAGTCGGAGCCGGAACCTGAGGATTCCTCTCCAGTGTTGCCATGGATCTTGGGGTGCTTCTGAGTCTCCCCAGGGGAGTCAGGCCTCGTCTCGAGTGGGGGCATGCACGTGCGCTTTCCTCCCGAGCTGCAGCAGTAGTGTCACGCTTCCTGTCACGTGGATCAAGGGATCTGTGGCTTTCCCTCGAGGCTGTCCCTCGAGGCTTTCCCACGAGGCTTTCCCACAGGGCTGTGCCACGTGCCACCTTGGTGTGAGTCGATCCTCGGCGTGAAAGACGAGCCGGTGAAGGGAAAAGAGGTTCCTCTGGAATGGACTGAGACATCTGGGGGACTCTTGGAATGGTGGCACGACCCTGGAGTTCCTCCCGCCGTTCCTGTAGAGAGGGCCTCCTCTTGAGATGCGACGGGAAGGCCGGGAACTCTTTCCCGACGAAGCAGGGAAAGGATCCCTCATCTCGAGCTACGAGGCGGAAACGGGGCTCCTCTGGATGTGGGCGGGACCCTCGTGATTCCTCTCGAGTGGAGACGGCTAGGTCGGGGATCTTCTTGATTTGCACCAAGGGTGTGAAGGACCCTTTCGAAGTTCCAGAGGTGAGGTGTGATCAGCCTCGAGACGCCTCAGCGGAAATGGGCCTCATCTCGCCTGGAGGGGAGAACCTCCTGGATTTTCTCGAGTTGCGGCAGGTCTTCTCGAGTTACGACGGGGACCTCAGGGACCCGCTCCGGTGGCCTCAGGAAAGGCCAGTCCCCATGCGAGTTGCTAGGGTCCCTCTCGGGATTCCTCTCCCGTCCATGCCGGGGCCTCAGTCCTTGTGTGGAGTCGGGGCCGGAACCTGAGGATTCCTCTCCAGTGTTGCCATGGATCTTGGGGTGCTTCTGAGTCTCCCCAGGGGAGTCAGGCCTCGTCTCGAGTGGGGGCATGCACGTGCGCTTTCCTCCCGAGCTGCAGCAGTAGTGTCACGCTTCCTGTCACGTGGATCAAGGGATCTGTGGCTTTCCCTCGAGGCTGTCCCTCGAGGCTTTCCCACGAGGCTTTCCCACAGGGCTGTGCCACGTGCCACCTTGGTGTGAGTCGATCCTCGGCATGAAAGACGAGCCGGTGAAGGGAAAAGAGGTTCCTCTGGAATGGACTGAGACATCTGGGGGACTCTTGGAATGGTGGCATGACCCTGGAGTTCCTCTCGCCGTTCCTGTTGAGAGGGCCTCCTCTTGACTTGCGACGGGAAGACCGGGAACTCTTTCCCGATGAAGCAGGGAAAGGATCCCTCATCTCGAGGTACGAGGCGGAAACGGGGCTCCTCTGGATGTGGGCGGGACCCTCGTGATTCCTCTCGAGTGGAGACGGTTATGTCGGGGAACTTCTTGATTTGCACCAAGGGTGTGAAGGAGCCTTTCGAAGTTCCAGAGGTGAGGTGTGATCAGCCTCGAGACGCCTCAGCGGAAATGGGCCTCATCTCGCCTGGAGGCGAGAACCTCCTGGATTTTCTCGAGTTGCGGCAGGTCTTCTCGAGTTACGACGGGGACCTCAGGGACCCGCTCTGGTGGCCTCAGGAAAGGCCAGTCCCCATGCGAGTTGCTAGGGGACCTCTCGCTATTCCTCTCCCGTCCATGCCGGGGCCTCAGTCCTTGTGTGGAGTCGGGGCCGGAACCTGAGGATTCCTCTCCAGTGTTGCCATGGATCTTGGGGTGCTTCTGAGTCTCCTCAGGGGAGTCAGGCCTCGTCTCGAGTGGGGGCATGCACGTGCGCTTTCCTCCCGAGCTGCAGCAGTAGTGTCACGCTTCCTGTCACGTGGATCAAGGGATCTGTGGCTTTCCCTCGAGGCTGTCCCTCGAGGCTTTCCCACGAGGCTTTCCCACAGGGCTGTGCCACGTGCCACCTTGGTGTGAGTCGATCCTCGGCGTGAAAGACGAGCCGGTGAAGGGAAAAGAGGTTCCTCTGGAATGGACTGAGACATCTGGGGGACTCTTGGAATGGTGGCACGACCCTGGAGTTCCTCTCGCCGTTCCTGTTGAGAGGGACTCCTCTTGAGATGCGACGGGAACGCCGGGAACTCTTTCCCGACGAAGCAGGGAAAGGATCCCTCATCTCGAGCTACGAGGCGGAAACGGGGCTCCTCTGGATGTGGGCGGGACCCTCGTGATTCCTCTCGAGTGGAGACGGGTATGTCGGGGATCTTCTTGATTTGCACCAAGGGTGTGAAGGACCCTTTCTAAGTTCCAGAGGTGAGGTGTGATCAGCCTCGAGACGCCTCAGCGGAAATGGGCCTCATCTCGCCTGGAGGGGAGAACGTCCTGGATTTTCTCGAGTTGCGGCAGGTCTTCTCGAGTTACGACGGGGACCTCAGGGACCCGCTCTGGTGGCCTCAGGACAGGCCAGTCCCCATGCGAGTTGCTAGGGGACCTCTCGGGATTCCTCTCCCGTCCATGCCGGGGCCTCAGTCCTTGTGTGGAGTCGGGGCCGGAACCTGAGGATTCCTCTCCAGTGTTGCCATGGATCTTGGGGTGCTTCTGAGTCTCCCCAGGGGAGTCAGGCCTCGTCTCGAGTGGGGGCATGCACGTGCGCTTTCCTCCCGAGCTGCAGCAGTAGTGTCACGCTTCCTGTCACGTGGATCAAGGGATCTGTGGCTTTCCCTCGAGGCTGTCCCTCGAGGCTTTCCCACGAGGCTTTCCCACAGGGCTGTGCCACGTGCCACCTTTGTGTGAGTCGATCCTCGGCGTGAAAGACGAGCCGGTGAGGGGAAAAGAGGTTCCTCTGGAATGGACTGAGACATCTGGGGGACTCTTGGAATGGTGGCACGACCCTGGAGTTCCTCTCGCCGTTCCTGTTGAGAGGGCCTCCTCTTGAGATGCGACGGGAACGCCGGGAACTCTTTCCCGACGAAGCAGGGAAAGGATCCCTCATCTCGAGCTACGAGGCGGAAACGGGGCTCCTCTGGATGTGGGCGGGACCCTCGTGATTCCTCTCGAGTGGAGACGGCTTGGTCGGGGAACTTCTTGATTTGCACCAAGGGTGTGAAGGAGCCATTCGAAGTTCCAGAGGTGAGGTGTGATCAGCCTCGAGACGCCTCAGCGGAAATGGGCCTCATCTCGCCTGGAGGGGAGAACCTCCTGGATTTTCTCGAGTTGCGGCAGGTGTTCTCGAGTTACGACGGGGACCTCATTTACCCGCTCTGGTGGCCTCAGGAAAGGCCAGTCCCCATGCGAGTTGCTAGGCGACCTCTAGGGATTCCTCTCCCGTCCATGCCGGGGCCTCAGTCCTTGTGTGGAGTCGGGGCCGGAACCTGAGGATTCCTCTCCAGTGTTGCCATGGATCTTGGGGTGCTTCTGAGTCTCCCCAGGGGAGTCAGGCCTCGTCTCGAGTTTGGGCATGCACGTGCGCTTTCCTCCCGAGCTGCAGCAGTAGTGTCACGCTTCCTGTCACGTGGATCAAGGGGTCTGTGGCTTTCCCTCGAGGCTGTCCCTCGAGGCTTTCCCACGAGGCTTTCAAACAGGGCTGTGCCACGTGCCACCTTTGTGTGAGTCGATCCTCGGCGTGAAAGACGAGCCGGTGAGGGGAAAAGAGGTTCCTCTGGAATGGACTGAGACATCTGGGGGACTCTTGGAATGGTGGCACGACCCTGGAGTTCCTCTCGCCGTTCCTGTTGAGAGGGCCTCCTCTTGAGATGCGACGGGAAGGCCGGGAACTCTTTCCCGACGAAGCAGGGAAAGGATCCCTCATCTCGAGCTACGAGGCGGAAACGGGGCTCCTCTGGATGTGGGCGGGACCCTCGTGATTCCTCTCGAGTGGAGACGGGTATGTCGGGGAACTTCTTTATTTGCACCAAGGGTGTGAAGGAGCCTTTCGAAGTTCCAGAGGTGAGGTGTGATCAGCCTCGAGACGCCTCAGCGGAAATGGGCCTCATCTCGCCTGGAGGGGAGAACGTCCTGGATTTTCTCGAGTTGCGGCAGGTCTTCTCGAGTTACGACGGGGACCTCAGGGACCCGCTCTGGTGGCCTCAGGACAGGCCAGTCCCCATGCGAGTTGCTAGGGGACCTCTCGGGATTCCTCTCCCGTCCATGCCGGGGCCTCAGTCCTTGTGTGGAGTCGGAGCCGGAACCTGAGGATTCCTCTCCAGTGTTGCCATGGATCTTGGGGTGCTTCTGAGTCTCCCCAGGGGAGTCAGGCCTCGTCTCGAGTGGGGGCATGCACGTGCGCTTTCCTCCCGAGCTGCAGCAGTAGTGTCACGCTTCCTGTCACGTGGATCAAGGGATCTGTGGCTTTCCCTCGAGGCTGTCCCTCGAGGCTTTCCCACGAGGCTTTCCCACAGGGCTGTGCCACGTGCCACCTTGGTGTGAGTCGATCCTCGGCGTGAAAGACGAGCCGGTGAAGGGAAAAGAGGTTCCTCTGGAATGGACTGAGACATCTGGGGGACTCTTGGAATGGTGGCACGACCCTGGAGTTCCTCTCGCCGTTCCTGTAGAGAGGGCCTCCTCTTGAGATGCGACGGGAAGGCCGGGAACTCTTTCCCGACGAAGCAGGGAAAGGATCCCTCATCTCGAGCTACGAGGCGGAAACGGGGCTCCTCTGGATGTGGGCGGGACCCTCGTGATTCCTCTCGAGTGGAGACGGGTATGTCGGGGAACTTCTTGATTTGCACCAAGGGTGTGAAGGACCCTTTCGAAGTTCCAGAGGGGAGGTGTGATCAGCCTCGAGACGCCTCAGCGGAAATGGGCCTCATCTCGCCTGGAGGGGAGAACCTCCTGGATTTTCTCCAGTTGCGGCAGGTCTTCTCGAGTTACGACGGGGACCTCAGTTACCCGCTCTGTTGGCCTCAGGAAAGGCCAGTCCCCATGCGAGTTGCTAGGGGACCTCTCGGGATTCCTCTCCCGTCCATGCCGGGGCCTCAGTCCTTGTGTGGAGTCGGGGCCGGAACCTGAGGATTCCTCTCCAGTGTTGCCATGGATCTTGGGGTGCTTCTGAGTCTCCCCAGGGGAGTCAGGCCTCGTCTCGAGTGGGGGCATGCACGTGCGCTTTCCTCCCGAGCTGCAGCAGTAGTGTCACGCTTCCTGTCATGTGGATTAAGGGATCTGTGGCTTTCCCACGAGGCTTTCCCACAGGGCTGTGCCACGTGCCACCTTGGTGTGAGTCGATCCTCGGCGTGAAAGACGAGCCGGTGAAGGGAAAAGAGGTTCCTCTGGAATGGACTGAGACATCTGGGGGACTCTTGGAATGGTGGCACGACCCTGGAGTTCCTCTCGCCGTTCCTGTTGAGAGGGACTCCTCTTGAGATGCGACGGGAAGGCCGGGAACTCTTTCCCGACGAAGCAGGGGAAGGATCCCTCATCTCGAGCTACGAGGCGGAAACGGGGCTCCTCTGGATGTGGGCGGGACCCTCGTGATTCCTCTCGAGTGGAGACGGGTATGTCGGGGATCTTCTTGATTTGCACCAAGGGTGTGAAGGACCCTTTCTAAGTTCCAGAGGTGAGGTGTGATCAGCCTCGAGACGCCTCAGCGGAAATGGGCCTCATCTCGCCTGGAGGGGAGAACGTCCTGGATTTTCTCGAGTTGCGGCAGGTCTTCTCGAGTTACGACGGGGACCTCAGGGACCCGCTCTGGTGGCCTCAGGACAGGCCAGTCCCCATGCGAGTTGCTAGGGGACCTCTCGGGATTCCTCTCCCGTCCATGCCGGGGCCTCAGTCCTTGTGTGGAGTCGGGGCCGGAACCTGAGGATTCCTCTCCAGTGTTGCCATGGATCTTGGGGTGCTTCTGAGTCTCCCCAGGGGAGTCAGGCCTCGTCTCGAGTGGGGGCATGCACGTGCGCTTTCCTCCCGAGCTGCAGCAGTAGTGTCACGCTTCCTGTCACGTGGATCAAGGGATCTGTGGCTTTCCCTCGAGGCTGTCCCTCGAGGCTTTCCCACGAGGCTTTCCCACAGGGCTGTGCCACGTGCCACCTTTGTGTGAGTCGATCCTCGGCGTGAAAGACGAGCCGGTGAGGGGAAAAGAGGTTCCTCTGGAATGGACTGAGACATCTGGGGGACTCTTGGAATGGTGGCACGACCCTGGAGTTCCTCTCGCCGTTCCTGTTGAGAGGGCCTCCTCTTGAGATGCGACGGGAACGCCGGGAACTCTTTCCCGACGAAGCAGGGAAAGGATCCCTCATCTCGAGCTACGAGGCGGAAACGGGGCTCCTCTGGATGTGGGCGGGACCCTCGTGATTCCTCTCGAGTGGAGACGGGTATGTCGGGGAACTTCTTGATTTGCACCAAGGGTGTGAATGACCCTTTCGAAGTTCCAGAGGTGAGGTGTGATCAGCCTCGAGACGCCTCAGCGGAAATGGGCCTCATCTCGCCTGGAGGGGAGAACCTCCTGGATTTTCTCGAGTTGCGGCAGGTCTTCTCGAGTTACGACGGGGACCTCAGGGACCCGCTCTGGTGGCCTCAGGAAAGGCCAGTCCCCATGCGAGTTGCTAGGGTCCCTCTCGGGATTCCTCTCCCATCCATGCCGGGGCCTCAGTCCTTGTGTGGAGTCGGGGCCGGAACCTGAGGATTCCTCTCCAGTGTTGCCATGGATCTTGGGGTGCTTCTGAGTCTCCCCAGGGGAGTCAGGCCTCGTCTCGAGTTTGGGCATGCACGTGCGCTTTCCTCCCGAGCTGCAGCAGTAGTGTCACGCTTCCTGTCACGTGGATCAAGGGGTCTGTGGCTTTCCCTCGAGGCTGTCCCTCGAGGCTTTCCCACGAGGCTTTCAAACAGGGCTGTGCCACGTGCTACCTTTGTGTGAGTCGATCCTCGGCGTGAAAGACGAGCCGGTGAGGGGAAAAGAGTTTCCTCTGGAATGGACTGAGACATCTGGGGGACTCTTGGAATGGTGGCACGACCCTGGAGTTCCTCTCGCCGTTCCTGTTGAGAGGGCCTCCTCTTGAGATGCGACGGGAAGGCCGGGAACTCTTTCCCGACGAAGCAGGGAAAGGATCCCTCATCTCGAGCTACGAGGCGGAAACGGGGCTCCTCTGGATGTGGGCGGGACCCTCGTGATTCCTCTCGAGTGGAGACGGGTATGTCGGGGAACTTCTTTATTTGCACCAAGGGTGTGAAGGAGCCTTTCGAAGTTCCAGAGGTGAGGTGTGATCAGCCTCGAGACGCCTCAGCGGAAATGGGCCTCATCTCGCCTGGAGGGGAGAACGTCCTGGATTTTCTCGAGTTGCGGCAGGTCTTCTCGAGTTACGACGGGGACCTCAGGGACCCGCTCTGGTGGCCTCAGGACAGGCCAGTCCCCATGCGAGTTGCTAGGGGACCTCTCGGGATTCCTCTCCCGTCCATGCCGGGGCCTCAGTCCTTGTGTGGAGTCGGAGCCGGAACCTGAGGATTCCTCTCCAGTGTTGCCATGGATCTTGGGGTGCTTCTGAGTCTCCCCAGGGGAGTCAGGCCTCGTCTCGAGTGGGGGCATGCACGTGCGCTTTCCTCCCGAGCTGCAGCAGTAGTGTCACGCTTCCTGTCACGTGGATCAAGGGATCTGTGGCTTTCCCTCGAGGCTGTCCCTCGAGGCTTTCCCACGAGGCTTTCCCACAGGGCTGTGCCACGTGCCACCTTGGTGTGAGTCGATCCTCGGCGTGAAAGACGAGCCGGTGAAGGGAAAAGAGGTTCCTCTGGAATGGACTGAGACATCTGGGGGACTATTGGAATGGTGGCACGACCCTGGAGTTCCTCTCGCCGTTCCTGTAGAGAGGGCCTCCTCTTGAGATGCGACGGGAAGGCCGGGAACTCTTTCCCGACGAAGCAGGGAAAGGATCCCTCATCTCGAGCTACGAGGCGGAAACGGGGCTCCTCTGGATGTGGGCGGGACCCTCGTGATTCCTCTCGAGTGGAGACGGGTATGTCGGGGAACTTCTTGATTTGCACCAAGGGTGTGAAGGACCCTTTCGAAGTTCCAGAGGGGAGGTGTGATCAGCCTCGAGACGCCTCAGCGGAAATGGGCCTCATCTCGCCTGGAGGGGAGAACCTCCTGGATTTTCTCCAGTTGCGGCAGGTCTTCTCGAGTTACGACGGGGACCTCAGTTACCCGCTCTGTTGGCCTCAGGAAAGGCCAGTCCCCATGCGAGTTGCTAGGGGACCTCTCGGGATTCCTCTGCCGTCCATGCCGGGGCCTCAGTCCTTGTGTGGAGTCGGGGCCGGAACCTGAGGATTCCTCTCCAGTGTTGCCATGGATCTTGGGGTGCTTCTGAGTCTCCCCAGGGGAGTCAGGCCTCGTCTCGAGTGGGGGCATGCACGTGCGCTTTCCTCCCGAGCTGCAGCAGTAGTGTCACGCTTCCTGTCATGTGGATTAAGGGATCTGTGGCTTTCCCACGAGGCTTTCCCACAGGGCTGTGCCACGTGCCACCTTGGTGTGAGTCGATCCTCGGCGTGAAAGACGAGCCGGTGAAGGGAAAAGAGGTTCCTCTGGAATGGACTGAGACATCTGGGGGACTCTTGGAATGGTGGCACGACCCTGGAGTTCCTCTCGCCGTTCCTGTTGAGAGGGACTCCTCTTGAGATGCGACGGGAAGGCCGGGAACTCTTTCCCGACGAAGCAGGGGAAGGATCCCTCATCTCGAGCTACGAGGCGGAAACGGGGCTCCTCTGGATGTGGGCGGGACCCTCGTGATTCCTCTCGAGTGGAGACGGGTATGTCGGGGATCTTCTTGATTTGCACCAAGGGTGTGAAGGACCCTTTCTAAGTTCCAGAGGTGAGGTGTGATCAGCCTCGAGACGCCTCAGCGGAAATGGGCCTCATCTCGCCTGGAGGGGAGAACCTCCTGGATATTCTCGAGTTGCGGCAGGTCTTCTCGAGATACAACGGGGACCTCAGGGACCCGCTCTGGTGGCCTCAGGAAAGGCCAGTCCCCATGCGAGTTGCTAGGGGACCTCTCGGGATTCCTCTCCCGTCCATGCCGGGGCCTCAGTCCTTGTGTGGAGTCGGGGCCGGAACCTGAGGATTCCTCTCCAGTGTTGCCATGGATCTTGGGGTGCTTCTGAGTCTCCCCAGGGGAGTCAGGCCTCGTCTCGAGTGGGGGCATGCACGTGCGCTTTCCTCCCGAGCTGCAGCTGTAGTGTCACGCTTCCTGTCACGTGGATCAAGGGATCTGTGGCTTTCCCTCGAGGCTGTCCCTCGAGGCTTTCCAACGAGGCTTTCCCACAGGGCTGTGCCACGTGCCACCTTGGTGTGAGTCGATCCTCGGCGTGAAAGACGAGCCGGTGAAGGGAAAAGAGGATCCTCTGGAATGGACTGAGACATCTGGGGGACTCTTGGAATGGTGGCACGACCCTGGAGTTCCTCTCGCCGTTCCTGTTGAGAGGGCCTCCTCTTGAGATGCGACGGGAACGCCGGGAACTCTTTCCCGACGAAGCAGGGAAAGGATCCCTCATCTCGAGCTACGAGGCGGAAACGGGGCTCCTCTGGATGTGGGCGGGACCCTCGTGATTCCTCTCGAGTGGAGACGGCTAGGTCGGGGAACTTCTTGATTTGCACCAAGGGTGTGAAGGAGCCTTTCGAAGTTCCAGAGGTGAGGTGTGATCAGCCTCGAGACGCCTCAGCGGAAATGGGCCTCATCTCGCCTGGAGGGGAGAACCTCCTGGATTTTCTCGAGTTGCGGCAGGTCTTCTCGAGTTACGACGGGGACCTCAGGGACCCGCTCTGGTGGCCTCAGGAAAGGCCAGTCCCCATGCGAGTTGCTAGGGGACCTCTCGGGATTCCTCTCCCGTCCATGCCGGGGCCTCAGTCCTTGTGTGGAGTCGGGGCCGGAACCTGAGGATTCCTCTCCAGTGTTGCCATGGATCTTGGGGTGCTTCTGAGTCTCCCCAGGGGAGTCAGGCCTCGTCTCGAGTGGGGGCATGCACGTGCGCTTTCCTCCCGAGCTGCAGCAGTAGTGTCACGCTTCCTGTCACGTGGATCAAGGGATCTGTGGCTTTCCCTCGAGGCTGTCCCTCGAGGCTTTCCCACGAGGCTTTCCCACAGGGCTGTGCCACGTGCCACCTTGGTGTGAGTCGATCCTCGGCGTGAAAGACGAGCCGGTGAACGGAAAGGAGGTTCCTCAGGAATGGACTGAGACATCTGGGGGACTCTTGGAATGGTGGCACGACCCTGGAGTTCCTCTCGCCGTTCCTGTTGAGAGGGCCTCCTCTTGAGATGCGACGGGAAGGCCGGGAACTCATTCCCGACGAAGCAGGGAAAGGATCCCTCATCTCGAGCTACGAGGCGGAAACGGGGCTCCTCTGGATGTGGGCGGGACCCTCGTGATTCCTCTCGAGTGGAGACGGCTATGTCGGGGAACTTCTTGATTTGCACCAAGGGTGTGAAGGACCCTTTCGAAGTTCCAGAGGTGAGGTGTGATCAGCCTCGAGATGCCTCAGCGGAAATGGGCCTCATCTCGCCTGGACGGGAGAACCTCCTGGATTTTCTCGAGTTGTGGCAGGTCTTCTCGAGTTACAACGGGGACCTCAGGGACCCGCTCTGGTGGCCTCAGGAAAGGCCAGTCCCCATGCGAGTTGCTAGGGGACCTCTCGGGATTCCTCTCCCGTCCATGTCGGGGCCTCAGTCCTTGTGTGGAGTCGGGCCCGGAACCTGAGGATTCCTCTCCAGTGTTGCCATGGATCTTGGGGTGCTTCTGAGTCTCCCCAGGGGAGTCAGGCCTCGTCTCGAGTGGGGGCATGCACGTGCGCTTTCCTCCCGAGCTGCAGCAGTAGTGTCACGCTTACTGTCACGTGGATCAAGGGATCTGTGGCTTTCCCTCGAGCCTGTCCCTCGAGGCTTTCCCACGAGGCTTTCCCACAGGGCTGTGCCACGTGCCACCTTGGTGTGAGTCGATCCTCGGCGTGAAAGACGAGCCGGTGAAGGGAAAAGAGGTTCCTCTGGAATGGACTGAGACATCTGGGGGACTCTTGGAATGGTGGCACGACCCTGGAGTTCCTCTCGCCGTTCCTGTTGAGAGGGCATCCTCTTGAGATGCGACGGGAACGCCGGGAACTCTTTCCCGACGAAGCAGGGAAAGGTTCCCTCATCTCGAGCTACGAGGCGGAAACGGGGCTCCTCTGGATGTGGGCGGGACCCTCGTGATTCCTCTCGAGTGGAGACGGCTATGTCGGGGAACTTCTTGATTTGCACCAAGGGTGTGAAGGAGCCTTTCGAAGTTCCAGAGGTGAGGTGTGATCAGCCTCGAGACGCCTCAGCGGACATGGGCCTCATCTGGCATGGAGGGGAGAACCTCCTGGATTTTCTCGAGTTGCGGCAGGTCTTCTCGAGTTACGACGGGGACCTCAGGGACCCGCTCTTGTGGCCTCAGGAAAGGCCAGTCCCCATGCGAGTTGCTAGGGGACCTCTCGGGATTCCTCTCCCGTCCATGCCGGGGCCTCAGTCCTTGTGTGGAGTCGGGGCCGGAACCTGAGGATTCCTCTCCAGTGTTGCCATGGATCTTGGGGTGCTTCTGAGTCTCCCCAGGGGAGTCAGGCCTCGTCTCGAGTGGGGGCATGCACGTGCGCTTTCCTCCCGAGCTGCAGCAGTAGTGTCACGCTTCCTGTCACGTGGATCAAGGGATCTGTGGCTTTCCCTCGAGGCTGTCCCTCGAGGCTTTCCCACGAGGCTTTCCCACAGGGCTGTGCCACGTGCCACCTTGGTGTGAGTCGATCCTCGGCGTGAAAGACGAGCCGGTGAAGGGAAAAGAGGTTCCTCTGGAATGGACTGAGACATCTGGGGGACTCTTGGAATGGTGGCACGACCCTGGAGTTCCTCTCGCCGTTCCTGATGAGAGGGCCTCCTCTTGAGATGCGACGGGAACGGCGGGAACTCTTTCCCGACGAAGCAGGGAAAGGATCCCTCATCTCGAGCTACGAGGCGGAAACGGGGCTCCTCTGGATGTGGGCGGGACCCACGTGATTCCTCTCGAGTGGAGACGGCTAGGTCGGGGAACTTCTTGATTTGCACCAAGGGTGTGAAGGAGCCTTTCGAAGTTCCAGAGGTGAGGTGTGATCAGCCTCGAGACGCCTCAGCGGAAATGGGCCTCATCTCGCCTGGAGGGGAGAACCTCCTGGATTTTCTCGAGTTGCGGCAGGTCTTCTCGAGTTACGACGGGGACCACAGGGACCCGCTCTGGTGGCCTCAGGAAAGGCCAGTCCCCATGCGAGTTGCTAAGGGACCACTCGGGATTCCTCTCCCGTCCATGCCGGGGCCTCAGTCCTTGTGTGGAGTCGGGGCCGGAACCTGAGGATTCCTCTCCAGTGTTGCCATGGATCTTGGGGTGCTTCTGAGTCTCCCCAGGGGAGTCAGGCCTCGTCTCGAGTGGGGGCATGCACGTGCGCTTTCCTCCCGAGCTGCAGCAGTAGTGTCACGCTTACTGTCACGTGGATCAAGGGATCTGTGGCTTTCCCTCGAGCCTGTCCCTCGAGGCTTTCCCACGAGGCTTTCCCACAGGGCTGTGCCACGTGCCACCTTGGTGTGAGTCGATCCTCGGCGTGAAAGACGAGCCGGTGAAGGGAAAAGAGGTTCCTCTGGAATGGACTGAGACATCTGGGGGACTCTTGGAATGGTGGCACGACCCTGGAGTTCCTCTCGCCGTTCCTGTTGAGAGGGCATCCTCTTGAGATGCGACGGGAACGCCGGGAACTCTTTCCCGACGAAGCAGGGAAAGGATCCCTCATCTCGAGCTACGAGGCGGAAACGGGGCTCCTCTGGATGTGGGCGGGACCCTCGTGATTCCTCTCGAGTGGAGACGGCTATGTCGGGGAACTTCTGGATTTGCACCAAGGGTGTGAAGGAGCCTTTCGAAGTTCCAGAGGTGAGGTGTGATCAGCCTCGAGACGCCTCAGCGGACATGGGCCTCATCTGGCCTGGAGGGGAGAACCTCCTGGATTTTCTCGAGTTGCGGCAGGTCTTCTCGAGTTACGACGGGGACCTCAGGGACCCGCTCTGGTGGCCTCAGGAAAGGCCAGTCCCCATGCGAGTTGCTAGGGGACCTCTCGGGATTCCTCTCCCGTCCATGCCGGGGCCTCAGTCCTTGTGTGGAGTCGGGGCCGGAACCTGAGGATTCCTCTCCAGTGTTGCCATGGATCTTGGGGTGCTTCTGAGTCTCCCCAGGGTAGTCAGGCCTCGTCTCGAGTGGGGGCATGCACGTGCGCTTTCCTCCCGAGCTGCAGCAGTAGTGTCACGCTTCCTGTCACGTGGATCAAGGGATCTGTGGCTTTCCCTCGAGGCTGTCCCTCGAGGCTTTCCCACGAGGCTTTCCCACAGGGCTGTGCCACGTGCCACCTTGGTGTGAGTCGATCCTCGGCATGAAAGACGAGCCGGTGAAGGGAAAAGAGGTTCCTCTGGAATGGACTGAGACATCTGGCGGACTCTTGGAATGGTGGCATGACCCTGGAGTTCCTCTCGCCGTTCCTGTTGAGAGGGCCTCCTCTTGAGTTGCGACGGGAAGACCGGGAACTCTTTCCCGATGAAGCAGGGAAAGGATCCCTCATCTCGAGGTACGAGGCGGAAACGGGGCTCCTCTGGATGTGGGCGGGACCCTCGTGATTCCTCTCGAGTGGAGACGGCTATGTCGGGGAACTTCTTGATTTGCACCAAGGGTGTGAAGGAGCCTTTCTAAGTTCCAGAGGTGAGGTGTGATCAGCCTCGAGACGCCTCAGCGGAAATGGGCCTCATCTCGCCTGGAGGGGAGAACCTCCTGGATTTTATCGAGTTGCGGCAGGTCTTCTCGAGTTACGACGGGGACCTCAGGGACCCGCTCTGGTGGCCTCAGGAAAGGCCAGTCCCCATGCGAGTTGCTAGGGGACCTCTCGGGATTCCTCTCCCGTCCATGCCGGGGCCTCAGTCCTTGTGTGGAGTCGGGGCCGGAACCTGAGGATTCCTCTCCAGTGTTGCCATGGATCTTGGGGTGCTTCTGAGTCTCCCCAGGGGAGTCAGGCCTCGTCTCGAGTGGGGGCATGCACGTGCGCTTTCCTCCCGAGCTGCAGCAGTAGTGTCACGCTTCCTGTCACGTGGATCAAGGGATCTGTGGCTTTCCCTCGAGGCTGTCCCTCGAGGCTTTCCCACGAGGCTTTCCCACAGGGCTGTGCCACGTGCCACCTTGGTGTGAGTCGATCCTCGGCGTGAAAGACGAGCCGGTGAAGGGAAAAGAGGTTCCTCTGGAATGGACTGAGACATCTGGGGGACTCTTGGAATGGTGGCACGACCCTGGAGTTCCTCTCGCCGTTCCTGTTGAGAGGGACTCCTCTTGAGATGCGACGGGAAGGCCGGGAACTCTTTCCCGACGAAGCAGGGAAAGGATCCCTCATCTCGAGCTACGAGGCGGAAACGGGGCTCCTCTGGATGTGGGCGGGACCCTCGTGATTCCTCTCGAGTGGAGACGGGTATGTCGGGGATCTTCTTGATTTGCACCAAGGGTGTGAAGGACCCTTTCGACGTTCCAGAGGTGAGGTGTGATCAGCCTCGAGACGCCTCAGCGGAAATGGGCCTCATCTCGCCTGGAGGGGAGAACCTCCTGGATTTTCTCGAGTTGCGGCAGGTCTTCTCGAGTTACAACGGGGACCTCAGGGACCCGCTCTGGTGGCCTCAGGAAAGGCCAGTCCCCATGCGAGTTGCTAGGGGACCTCTCGGGATTCCTCTCCCGTCCATGCCGGGGCCTCAGTCCTTGTGTGGAGTCGGGGCCGGAACCTGAGGATTCCTCTCCAGTGTTGCCATGGATCTTGGGGTGCTTCTGAGTCTCCCCAGGGGAGTCAGGCCTCGTCTCGAGTGGGGGCATGCATGTGCGCTTTCCTCCCGAGCTGCAGCTGTAGTGTCACGCTTCCTGTCACGTGGATCAAGGGATCTGTGGCTTTCCCTCGAGGCTGTCCCTCGAGGCTTTCCAACGAGGCTTTCCCACAGGGCTGTGCCACGTGCCACCTTGGTGTGAGTCGATCCTCGGCGTGAAAGACGAGCCGGTGAAGGGAAAAGAGGATCCTCTGGAATGGACTGAGACATCTGGGGGACTCTTGGAATGGTGGCACGACCCTGGAGTTCCTCTCGCCGTTCCTGTTGAGAGGGACTCCTCTTGAGATGCGACGGGAACGCCGGGAACTCTTTCCCGACGAAGCAGGGAAAGGATCCCTCATCTCGAGCTACGAGGCGGAAACGGGGCTCCTCTGGATGTGGGCGGGACCCTCGTGATTCCTCTCGAGTGGAGACGGCTAGGTCGGGGAACTTCTTGATTTGCACCAAGGGTGTGAAGGAGCCTTTCGAAGTTCCAGAGGTGAGGTGTGATCAGCCTCGAGACGCCTCAGCGGAAATGGGCCTCATCTCGCCTGGAGGGGAGAACCTCCTGGATTTTCTCGAGTTGCGGCAGGTCTTCTCGAGTTACAACGGGGACCTCAGGGACCCGCTCTGGTGGCCTCAGGAAAGGCCAGTCCCCATGCGAGTTGCTAGGGGACCTCTCGGGATTCCTCTCCCGTCCATGCCGGGGCCTCAGTCCTTGTGTGCAGTCGGGGCCGGAACCTGAGGATTTCTCTCCAGTGTTGCCATGGATCTTGGGGTGCTTCTGAGTCTCCCCAGGGGAGTCAGGCCTCGTCTCGAGTGGGGGCATGCACGTGCGCTTTCCTCCCGAGCTGCAGCAGTAGTGTCACGCTTCCTGTCACGTGGATCAAGGGATCTGTGGCTTTCCCTCGAGGCTGTCCCTCGAGGCTTTCCCACGAGGCTTTCCCACAGGGCTGTGCCACGTGCCACCTTGGTGTGAGTCCATCCTCGGCGTGACAGACGAGCCGGTGAAGGGAAAAGAGTTTCCTCTGGAATGGACTGAGACATCTGGGGGACTCTTGGAATGGTGGCACGACCCTGGAGTTCCTCTCGCCGTTCCTGTTGAGAGGGCCTCCTCTTGAGATGCGACGGGAAGGCCGGGAACTCTTTCCCGACGAAGCAGGGAAAGGATCCCTCATCTCGAGCTACGAGGCGGAAACGGGGCTCCTCTGGATGTGGGCGGGACCCTCGTGATTCCTCTCGAGTGGAGACGGCTAGGTCGGGGATCTTCTTGATTTGCACCAAGGGTGTGAAGGACCCTTTCGAAGTTCCAGAGGTGAGGTGTGATCAGCCTCGAGACGCCTCAGCGGAAATGGGCCTCATCTCGCCTGGAGGGGAGAACCTCCTGGATTTTCTCGAGATGCGGCAGGTCTTCTCGAGTTACAACGGGGACCTCAGGGACCCGCTCTGGTGGCCTCAGGAAAGGCCAGTCCCCATGCGAGTTGCTAGGGGACCTCTCGGGATTCCTCTCCCGTCCATGCCGGGGCCTCAGTCCTTGTGTGGAGTCGGGGCCGGAACCTGAGGATTCCTCTCCAGTGTTGCCATGGATCTTGGGGTGCTTCTGAGTCTCCCCAGGGGAGTCAGGCCTCGTCTCGAGTGGGGGCATGCACGTGCGCTTTCCTCCCGAGCTGCAGCTGTAGTGTCACGCTTCCTGTCACGTGGATCAAGGGATCTGTGGCTTTCCCTCGAGGCTGTCCCTCGAGGCTTTCCAACGAGGCTTTCCCACAGGGCTGTGCCACGTGCCACCTTGGTGTGAGTCGATCCTCGGCGTGAAAGACGAGCCGGTGAAGGGAAAAGAGGATCCTCTGGAATGGACTGAGACATCTGGGGGACTCTTGGAATGGTGGCACGACCCTGGAGTTCCTCTCGCCGTTCCTGTTGAGAGGGCCTCCTCTTGAGATGCGACGGGAACGCCGGGAACTCTTTCCCGACGAAGCAGGGAAAGGATCCCTCATCTCGAGCTACGAGGCGGAAACGGGGCTCCTCTGGATGTGGGCGGGACCCTCGTGATTCCTCTCGAGTGGAGACGGCTAGGTCGGGGAACTTCTTGATTTGCACCAAGGGTGTGAAGGAGCCTTTCGAAGTTCCAGAGGTGAGGTGTGATCAGCCTCGAGACGCCTCAGCGGAAATGGGCCTCATCTCGCCTGGAGGGGAGAACCTCCTGGATTTTCTCGAGTTGCGGCAGGTCTTCTCGAGTTACGACGGGGACCTCAGGGACCCGCTCTGGTGGCCTCAGGAAAGGCCAGTCCCCATGCGAGTTGCTAGGGGACCTCTCGGGATTCCTCTCCCGTCCATGCCGGGGCCTCAGTCCTTGTGTGGAGTCGGAGCCGGAACCTGAGGATTCCTCTCCAGTGTTGCCATGGATCTTGGGGTGCTTCTGTGTCTCCCCAGGGGATTCAGGCCTCGTCTCGAGTGGGGGCATGCACGTGCGCTTTCCTCCCGAGCTGCAGAAGTAGTGTCACGCTTCCTGTCACGTGGATCAAGGGATCTGTGGCTTTCCCTCGAGGCTGTCCCTCGAGGCTTTCCCACGAGGCTTTCCCACAGGGCTGTGCCACGTGCCACCTTAGTGTGAGTCGATCCTCGGCGTGAAAGACGAGCCGGTGAGGGGAAAAGAGGTTCCTCTGGAATGAACTGAGACATCTGGGGGACTCTTGGAATGGTGGCACGACCCTGGAGTTCCTCTCGCCGTTCCTGTTGAGAGGGCCTCCTCTTGAGATGCGACGGGAACGCCGGGAACTCTTTCCCGACGAAGCAGGGAAAGGATCCCTCATCTCGAGCTACGAGGCGGAAACGGGGCTCCTCTGGATGTGGGCGGGACCCACGTGATTCCTCTCGAGTGGAGACCGCTAGGTCGGGGAATTTCTTGATTTGCACCAAGGGTGTGAAGTACCCTTTCGAAGTTCCAGAGGTGAGGTGTTATCAGCCTCGAGACGCCTCAGCGGAAATGGGCCTCATCTCGCCTGGAGGGGAGAACCTCCTGGATTTTCTCGAGTTGCGGCAGGTCTTCTCGAGTTACGACGGGGACTTCAGGGACCCGCTCTGGTGGCCTCAGGAAAGGCCAGTCCCCATGCGAGTTGCTAGGGGACCTCTCGGGATTCCTCTCCCGTCCATGCCGGGGCCTCAGTCCTTGTGTGGAGTCGGGGCCGGAACCTGAGGATTCCTCTCCAGTGTTGCCATGGATCTTGGGGTGCTTCTGAGTCTCCCCAGGGGAGTCAGGCCTCGTCTCGAGTGGGGGCATGCACGTGCGCTTTCCTCCCGAGCTGCAGCAGTAGTGTCACGCTTCCTGTCACGTGGATCAAGGGATCTGTGGCTTTCCCTCGAGGCTGTCCCTCGAGGCTTTCCCACGAGGCTTTCCCACAGGGCTGTGCCACGTGCCACCTTGGTGTGAGTCGATCCTCGGCATGAAAGACGAGCCGGTGAAGGGAAAAGAGGTTCCTCTGGAATGGACTGAGACATCTGGGGGACTCTTGGAATGGTGGCACGACCCTGGAGTTCCTCTCGCCGTTCCTGTTGAGAGGGCCTCCTCTTGAGATGCGACGGGAAGGCCGGGAACTCTTTCCCGACGAAGCAGGGAAAGGATCCCTCATCTCGAGCTACGAGGCGGAAACGGGGCTCCTCTGGATGTGGGCGGGACCCTCGTGAGTCCTCTCGAGTGGAGACGGCTATGTCGGGGATCTTCTTGATTTGCACCAAGGGTGTGAAGGACCCTTTCGAAGTTCCAGAGGTGAGGTGTGATCAGCCTCGAGATGCCTCAGCAGAAATGGGCCTCATCTCGCCTGGAGGGGAGAACCTCCTGGATTTTCTCGAGTTGTGGCAGGTCTTCTCGAGTTACAACGGGGACCTCAGGGACCCGCTCTGGTGGCCTCAGGAAAGGCCAGTCCCCATGCGAGTTGCTAGGGGACCTCTCGGGATTCCTCTCCCGTCCATGTCGGGGCCTCAGTCCTTGTGTGGAGTCGGGCCCGGAACCTGAGGATTCCTCTCCAGTGTTGCCATGGATCTTGGGGTGCTTCTGAGTCTCCCCAGGGGAGTCAGGCCTCGTCTCGAGTGGGGGCATGCACGTGCGCTTTCCTCCCGAGCTGCAGCAGTAGTGTCACGCTTACTGTCACGTGGATCAAGGGATCTGTGGCTTTCCCTCGAGCCTGTCCCTCGAGGCTTTCCCACGAGGCTTTCCCACAGGGCTGTGCCACGTGCCACCTTGGTGTGAGTCGATCCTCGGCGTGAAAGACGAGCCGGTGAAGGGAAAAGAGGTTCCTCTGGAATGGACTGAGACATCTGGGGGACTCTTGGAATGGTGGCACGACCCTGGAGTTCCTCTCGCCGTTCCTGTTGAGAGGGCATCCTCTTGAGATGCGACAGGAACGCCGGGAACTCTTTCCCGACGAAGCAGGGAAAGGATCCCTCATCTCGAGCTACGAGGCGGAAACGGGGCTCCTCTGGATGTGGGCGGGACCCTCGTGATTCCTCTCGAGTGGAGACGGCTATGTCGGGGAACTTCTTGATTTGCACCAAGGGTGTGAAGGAGCCTTTCGAAGTTCCAGAGGTGAGGTGTGATCAGCCTCGAGACGCCTCAGCGGACATGGGCCTCATCTGGCCTGGAGGGGAGAACCTCCTGGATTTTCTCGAGTTGCGGCAGGTCTTCTCGAGTTACGACGGGGACCTCAGGGACCCGCTCTGGTGGCCTCAGGAAAGGCCAGTCCCCATGCGAGTTGCTAGGGGACCTCTCGGGATTCCTCTCCCGTCCATGCCGGGGCCTCAGTCCTTGTGTGGAGTCGGGGCCGGAACCTGAGGATTCCTCTCCAGTGTTGCCATGGATCTTGGGGTGCTTCTGAGTCTCCCCAGGGGAGTCAGGCCTCGTCTCGAGTGGGGGCATGCACGTGCGCTTTCCTCCCGAGCTGCAGCAGTAGTGTCACGCTTCCTGTCACGTGGATCAAGGGATCTGTGGCTTTCCCTCGAGGCTGTCCCTCGAGGCTTTCCCACGAGGCTTTCCCACAGGGCTGTGCCACGTGCCACCTTGGTGTGAGTCGATCCTCGGCATGAAAGACGAGCCGGTGAAGGGAAAAGAGGTTCCTCTGGAATGGACCGAGACATCTGGGGGACTCTTGGTATGGTGGCATGACCCTGGAGTTCCTCTCGCCGTTCCTGTTGAGAGGGCCTCCTCTTGAGTTGCGACGGGAAGACCGGGAACTCTTTCCCGATGAAGCAGGGAAAGGATCCCTCATCTCGAGGTACGAGGCGGAAACGGGGCTCCTCTGGATGTGGGCGGGACCCTCGTGATTCCTCTCGAGTGGAGACGGCTATGTCGGGGAACTTCTTGATTTGCACCAAGGGTGTGAAGGAGCCTTTCGAAGTTCCAGAGGTGAGGTGTGATCAGCCTCGAGACGCCTCAGCGGAAATGGGCCTCATCTCGCCTGGAGGGGAGAACCTCCTGGATTTTCTCGAGTTGCGGCAGGTCTTCTCGAGTTACGACGGGGACCTCAGGGACCCGCTCTGGTGGCCTCAGGAAAGGCCAGTCCCCATGCGAGTTGCTAGGGGACCTCTCGGGATTCCTCTCCCGTCCATGCCGGGGCCTCAGTCCTTGTGTGGAGTCGGGGCCGGAACCTGAGGATTCCTCTCCAGTGTTGCCATGGATCTTGGGGTGCTTCTGAGTCTCCCCAGGGGAGTCTGGCCTCGTCTCGAGTGGGGGCATGCACGTGCGCTTTCCTCCCGAGCTGCAGCAGTAGTGTCACGCTTCCTGTCACGTGGATCAAGGGATCTGTGGCTTTCCCTCGAGGCTGTCCCTCGAGGCTTTCCCACGAGGCTTTCCCACAGGGCTGTGCCACGTGCCACCTTGGTGTGAGTCGATCCTCGGCGTGAAAGACGAGCCGGTGAAGGGAAAAGAGGTTCCTCTGGAATGGACTGAGACATCTGGGGGACTCTTGGAATGGTGGCACGACCCTGGAGTTCCTCTCGCCGTTCCTGTTGAGAGGGACTCCTCTTGAGATGCGACGGGAAGGCCGGGAACTCTTTCCCGACGAAGCAGGGAAAGGATCCCTCATCTCGAGCTACGAGGCGGAAACGGGGCTCCTCTGGATGTGGGCGGGACCCTCGTGATTCCTCTCGAGTGGAGACGGGTATGTCGGGGATCTTCTTGATTTGCACCAAGGGTGTGAAGGACCCTTTCGACGTTCCAGAGGTGAGGTGTGATCAGCCTCGAGACGCCTCAGCGGAAATGGGCCTCATCTCGCCTGGAGGGGAGAACCTCCTGGATTTTCTCGAGTTGCGGCAGGTCTTCTCGAGTTACAACGGGGACCTCAGGGACCCGCTCTGGTGGCCTCAGGAAAGGCCAGTCCCCATGCGAGTTGCTAGGGGACCTCTCGGGATTCCTCTCCCGTCCATGCCGGGGCCTCAGTCCTTGTGTGGAGTCGGGGCCGGAACCTGAGGATTCCTCTCCAGTGTTGCCATGGATCTTGGGGTGCTTCTGAGTCTCCCCAGTGGAGTCAGGCCTCGTCTCGAGTGGGGGCATGCATGTGCGCTTTCCTCCCGAGCTGCAGCTGTAGTGTCACGCTTCCTGTCACGTGGATCAAGGGATCTGTGGCTTTCCCTCGAGGCTGTCCCTCGAGGCTTTCCAACGAGGCTTTCCCACAGGGCTGTGCCACGTGCCACCTTGGTGTGAGTCGATCCTCGGCGTGAAAGACGAGCCGGTGAAGGGAAAAGAGGATCCTCTGGAATGGACTGAGACATCTGGGGGACTCTTGGAATGGTGGCACGACCCTGGAGTTCCTCTCGCCGTTCCTGTTGAGAGGGACTCCTCTTGAGATGCGACGGGAACGCCGGGAACTCTTTCCCGACGAAGCAGGGAAAGGATCCCTCATCTCGAGCTACGAGGCGGAAACGGGGCTCCTCTGGATGTGGGCGGGACCCTCGTGATTCCTCTCGAGTGGAGACGGCTAGGTCGGGGAACTTCTTGATTTGCACCAAGGGTGTGAAGGAGCCTTTCGAAGTTCCAGAGGTGAGGTCTGATCAGCCTCGAGACGCCTCAGCGGAAATGGGCCTCATCTCGCCTGGAGGGGAGAACCTCCTGGATTTTCTCGAGTTGCGGCAGGTCTTCTCGAGTTACAACGGGGACCTCAGCGACCCGCTCTGGTGGCCTCAGGAAAGGCCAGTCCCCATGCGAGTTGCTAGGGGACCTCTCGGGATTCCTCTCCCGTCCATGCCGGGGCCTCAGTCCTTGTGTGGAGTCGGGGCCGGAACCTGAGGATTCCTCTCCAGTGTTGCCATGGATCTTGGGGTGCTTCTGAGTCTCCCCAGGGGAGTCAGGCCTCGTCTCGAGTGGGGGCATGCACGTGCGCTTTCCTCCCGAGCTGCAGCTGTAGTGTCACGCTTCCTGTCACGTGGATCAAGGGATCTGTGGCTTTCCCTCGAGGCTGTCCCTCGAGGCTTTCCAACGAGGCTTTCCCACAGGGCTGTGCCACGTGCCACCTTGGTGTGAGTCGATCCTCGGCATGAAAGACGAGCCGGTGAAGGGAAAAGAGGTTCCTCTGGAATGGACTGAGACATCTGGGGGACTCTTGGAATGGTGGCATGACCCTGGAGTTCCTCTCGCCGTTCCTGTTGAGAGGGCCTCCTCTTGAGTTGCGACGGGAAGACCGGGAACTCTTTCCCGATGAAGCAGGGAAAGGATCCCTCATCTCGAGGTACGAGGCGGAAACGGGGCTCCTCTGGATGTGGGCGGGACCCTCGTGATTCCTCTCGAGTGGAGACGGCTATGTCGGGGAACTTCTTGATTTGCACCAAGGGTGTGAAGGAGCCTTTCGAAGTTCCAGAGGTGAGGTGTGATCAGCCTCGAGACGCCTCAGCGGAAATGGGCCTCATCTCGCCTGGAGGGGAGAACCTCCTGGATTTTCTCGAGTTGCGGCAGGTCTTCTCGAGTTACGACGGGGACCTCAGGGACCCGCTCTGGTGGCCTCAGGAAAGGCCAGTCCCCATGCGAGTTGCTAGGGGACCTCTCGGGATTCCTCTCCCGTCCATGCCGGGGCCTCAGTCCTTGTGTGGAGTCGGGGCCGGAACCTGAGGATTCCTCTCCAGTGTTGCCATGGATCTTGGGGTGCTTCTGAGTCTCCCCAGGGGAGTCTGGCCTCGTCTCGAGTGGGGGCATGCACGTGCGCTTTCCTCCCGAGCTGCAGCAGTAGTGTCACGCTTCCTGTCACGTGGATCAAGGGATCTGTGGCTTTCCCTCGAGGCTGTCCCTCGAGGCTTTCCCACGAGGCTTTCCCACAGGGCTGTGCCACGTGCCACCTTGGTGTGAGTCGATCCTCGGCGTGAAAGACGAGCCGGTGAAGGGAAAAGAGGTTCCTCTGGAATGGACTGAGACATCTGGGGGACTCTTGGAATGGTGGCACGACCCTGGAGTTCCTCTCGCCGTTCCTGTTGAGAGGGACTCCTCTTGAGATGCGACGGGAAGGCCGGGAACTCTTTCCCGACGAAGCAGGGAAAGGATCCCTCATCTCGAGCTACGAGGCGGAAACGGGGCTCCTCTGGATGTGGGCGGGACCCTCGTGATTCCTCTCGAGTGGAGACGGGTATGTCGGGGATCTTCTTGATTTGCACCAAGGGTGTGAAGGACCCTTTCGACGTTCCAGAGGTGAGGTGTGATCAGCCTCGAGACGCCTCAGCGGAAATGGGCCTCATCTCGCCTGGAGGGGAGAACCTCCTGGATTTTCTCGAGTTGCGGCAGGTCTTCTCGAGTTACAACGGGGACCTCAGGGACCCGCTCTGGTGGCCTCAGGAAAGGCCAGTCCCCATGCGAGTTGCTAGGGGACCTCTCGGGATTCCTCTCCCGTCCATGCCGGGGCCTCAGTCCTTGTGTGGAGTCGGGGCCGGAACCTGAGGATTCCTCTCCAGTGTTGCCATGGATCTTGGGGTGCTTCTGAGTCTCCCCAGGGGAGTCAGGCCTCGTCTCGAGTGGGGGCATGCACGTGCGCTTTCCTCCCGAGCTGCAGCTGTAGTGTCACGCTTCCTGTCACGTGGATCAAGGGATCTGTGGCTTTCCCTCGAGGCTGTCCCTCGAGGCTTTCCAACGAGGCTTTCCCACAGGGCTGTGCCACGTGCCACCTTGGTGTGAGTCGATCCTCGGCGTGAAAGACGAGCCGGTGAAGGGAAAAGAGGATCCTCTGGAATGGACTGAGACATCTGGGGGACTCTTGGAATGGTGGCACGACCCTGGAGTTCCTCTCGCCGTTCCTGTTGAGAGGGACTCCTCTTGAGATGCGACGGGAACGCCGGGAACTCTTTCCCGAAGAAGCAGGGAAAGGATCCCTCATCTCGAGCTACGAGGCGGAAACGGGGCTCCTCTGGATGTGGGCGGGACCCTCGTGATTCCTCTCGAGTGGAGACGGCTAGGTCGGGGAACTTCTTGATTTGCACCAAGGGTGTGAAGGAGCCTTTCGAAGTTCCAGAGGTGAGGTGTGATCAGCCTCGAGACGCCTCAGCGGAAATGGGCCTCATCTCGCCTGGAGGGGAGAACCTCCTGGATTTTCTCGAGTTGCGGCAGGTCTTCTCGAGTTACGACGGGGACCTCAGGGACCCGCTCTGGTGGCCTCAGGAAAGGCCAGTCCCCATGCGAGTTGCTAGGGGACCTCTCGGGATTCCTCTCCCGTCCATGCCGGGGCCTCAGTCCTTGTGTGGAGTCGGAGCCGGAACCTGAGGATTCCTCTCCAGTGTTGCCATGGATCTTGGGGTGCTTCTGTGTCTCCCCAGGGGAGTCAGGCCTCGTCTCGAGTGGGGGCATGCACGTGCGCTTTCCTCCCGAGCTGCAGAAGTAGTGTCACGCTTCCTGTCACGTGGATCAAGGGATCTGTGGCTTTCCCTCGAGGCTGTCCCTCGAGGCTTTCCCACGAGGCTTTCCCACAGGGCTGTGCCACGTGCCACCTTAGTGTGAGTCGATCCTCGGCGTGAAAGACGAGCCGGTGAGGGGAAAAGAGGTTCCTCTGGAATGGACTGAGACATCTGGGGGACTCTTGGAATGGTGGCACGACCCTGGAGTTCCTCTCGCCGTTCCTGTTGAGAGGGCCTCCTCTTGAGATGCGACGGGAACGCCGGGAACTCTTTCCCGACGAAGCAGGGAAAGGATCCCTCATCTCGAGCTACGAGGCGGAAACGGGGCTCCTCTGGATGTGGGCGGGACCCACGTGATTCCTCTCGAGTGGAGACCGCTAGGTCGGGGAATTTCTTGATTTGCACCAAGGGTGTGAAGTACCCTTTCGAAGTTCCAGAGGTGAGGTGTGATCAGCCTCGAGACGCCTCAGCGGAAATGGGCCTCATCTCGCCTGGAGGGGAGAACCTCCTGGATTTTCTCGAGTTGCGGCAGGTCTTCTCGAGTTACGACGGGGACTTCAGGGACCCGCTCTGGTGGCCTCAGGAAAGGCCAGTCCCCATGCGAGTTGCTAGGGGACCTCTCGGGATTCCTCTCCCGTCCATGCCGGGGCCTCAGTCCTTGTGTGGAGTCGGGGCCGGAACCTGAGGATTCCTCTCCAGTGTTGCCATGGATCTTGGGGTGCTTCTGAGTCTCCCCAGGGGAGTCAGGCCTCGTCTCGAGTGGGGGCATGCACGTGCGCTTTCCTCCCGAGCTGCAGCAGTAGTGTCACGCTTCCTGTCACGTGGATCAAGGGATCTGTGGCTTTCCCTCGAGGCTGTCCCTCGAGGCTTTCCCACGAGGCTTACCCACAGGGCTGTGCCACGTGCCACCTTGGTGTGAGTCGATCCTCGGCATGAAAGACGAGCCGGTGAAGGGAAAAGAGGTTCCTCTGGAATGGACTGAGACATCTGGGGGACTCTTGGAATGGTGGCATGACCCTGGAGTTCCTCTCGCCGTTCCTGTTGAGAGGGCCTCCTCTTGAGTTGCGACGGGAAGACCGGGAACTCTTTCCCGATGAAGCAGGGAAAGGATCCCTCATCTCGAGGTACGAGGCGGAAACGGGGCTCCTCTGGATGTGGGCGGGACCCTCGTGATTCCTCTCGAGTGGAGACGGCTATGTCGGGGAACTTCTTGATTTGCACCAAGGGTGTGAAGGAGCCTTTCGAAGTTCCAGAGGTGAGGTGTGATCAGCCTCGAGACGCCTCAGCGGAAATGGGCCTCATCTCGCCTGGAGGGGAGAACCTCCTGGATTTTCTCGAGTTGCGGCAGGTCTTCTCGAGTTACGACGGGGACTTCAGGGACCCGCTCTGGTGGCCTCAGGAAAGGCCAGTCCCCATGCGAGTTGCTAGGGGACCTCTCGGGATTCCTCTCCCGTCCATGCCGGGGCCTCAGTCCTTGTGTGGAGTCGGGGCCGGAACCTGAGCATTCCTCTCCAGTGTTGCCATGGATCTTGGGGTGCTTCTGAGTCTCCCCAGGGGAGTCAGGCCTCGTCTCGAGTGGGGGCATGCACGTGCGCTTTCCTCCCGAGCTGCAGCAGTAGTGTCACGCTTCCTGTCACGTGGATCAAGGGATCTGTGGCTTTCCCTCGAGGCTGTCCCTCGAGGCTTTCCCACGAGGCTTTCCCACAGGGCTGTGCCACGTGCCACCTTGGTGTGAGTCGATCCTCGGCGTGAAAGACGAGCCGGTGAACGGAAAAGAGGTTCCTCAGGAATGGACTGAGACATCTGGGGGACTCTTGGAATGGTGGCACGACCCTGGAGTTCCTCTCGCCGTTCCTGTTGAGAGGGCCTCCTCTTGAGATGCGACGGGAAGGCCGGGAACTCTTTCCCGACGAAGCAGGGAAAGGATCCCTCATCTCGAGCTACGAGGCGGAAACGGGGCTCCTCTGGATGTGGGCGGGACCCTCGTGATTCCTCTCGAGTGGAGACGGCTATGTCGGGGATCTTCTTGATTTGCACCAAGGGTGTGAAGGACCCTTTCGAAGTTCCAGAGGTGAGGTGTGATCAGCCTCGAGATGCCTCAGCGGAAATGGGCCTCATCTCGCCTGGAGGGGAGAACCTCCTGGATTTTCTCGAGTTGTGGCAGGTCTTCTCGAGTTACAACGGGGACCTCAGGGACCCGCTCTGGTGGCCTCAGGAAAGGCCAGTCCCCATGCGAGTTGCTAGGGGACCTCTCGGGATTCCTCTCCCGTCCATGTCGGGGCCTCAGTCCTTGTGTGGAGTCGGGCCCGGAACCTGAGGATTCCTCTCCAGTGTTGCCATGGATCTTGGGGTGCTTCTGAGTCTCCCCAGGGGAGTCAGGCCTCGTCTCGAGTGGGGGCATGCACGTGCGCTTTCCTCCCGAGCTGCAGCAGTAGTGTCACGCTTACTGTCACGTGGATCAAGGGATCTGTGGCTTTCCCTCGAGCCTGTCCCTCGAGGCTTTCCCACGAGGCTTTCCCACAGGGCTGTGCCACGTGCCACCTTGGTGTGAGTCGATCCTCGGCGTGAAAGACGAGCCGGTGAAGGGAAAAGAGGTTCCTCTGGAATGGACTGAGACATCTGGGGGACTCTTGGAATGGTGGCACGACCCTGGAGTTCCTCTCGCCATTCCTGTTGAGAGGGCATCCTCTTGAGATGCGACAGGAACGCCGGGAACTCTTTCCCGACGAAGCAGGGAAAGGATCCCTCATCTCGAGCTACGAGGCGGAAACGGGGCTCCTCTGGATGTGGGCGGGACCCTCGTGATTCCTCTCGAGTGGAGACGGCTATGTCGGGGAACTTCTTGATTTGCACCAAGGGTGTGAAGGAGCCTTTCGAAGTTCCAGAGGTGAGGTGTGATCAGCCTCGAGACGCCTCAGCGGACATGGGCCTCATCTGGCCTGGAGGGGAGAACCTCCTGGATTTTCTCGAGTTGCGGCAGGTCTTCTCGAGTTACGACGGGGACCTCAGGGACCCGCTCTGGTGGCCTCAGGAAAGGCCAGTCCCCATGCGAGTTGCTAGGGGACCTCTCGGGATTCCTCTCCCGTCCATGCCGGGGCCTCAGTCCTTGTGTGGAGTCGGGGCCGGAAAATGAGGATTCCTCTCCAGTGTTGCCATGGATCTTGGGGTGCTTCTGAGTCTCCCCAGGGGAGTCAGGCCTCGTCTCGAGTGGGGGCATGCACGTGCGCTTTCCTCCCGAGCTGCAGCAGTAGTGTCACGCTTCCTGTCACGTGGATCAAGGGATCTGTGGCTTTCCCTCGAGGCTGTCCCTCGAGGCTTTCCCACGAGGCTTTCCCACAGGGCTGTGCCACGTGCCACCTTGGTGTGAGTCGATCCTCGGCATGAAAGACGAGCCGGTGAAGGGAAAAGAGGTTCCTCTGGAATGGACTGAGACATCTGGGGGACTCTTGGAATGGTGGCATGACCCTGGAGTTCCTCTCGCCGTTCCTGTTGAGAGGGCCTCCTCTTGAGTTGCGACGGGAAGACCGGGAACTCTTTCCCGATGAAGCAGGGAAAGGATCCCTCATCTCGAGGTACGAGGCGGAAACGGGGCTCCTCTGGATGTGGGCGGGACCCTCGTGATTCCTCTCGAGTGGAGACGGCTATGTCGGGGAACTTCTTGATTTGCACCAAGGGTGTGAAGGAGCCTTTCGAAGTTCCAGAGGTGAGGTGTGATCAGCCTCGAGACGCCTCAGCGGAAATGGGCCTCATCTCGCCTGGAGGGGAGAACCTCCTGGATTTTCTCGAGTTGCGGCAGGTCTTCTCGAGTTACGACGGGGACCTCAGGGACCCGCTCTGGTGGCCTCAGGAAAGGCCAGTCCCCATGCGAGTTGCTAGGGGACCTCTCGGGATTCCTCTCCCGTCCATGCCGGGGCCTCAGTCCTTGTGTGGAGTCGGGGCCGGAACCTGAGGATTCCTCTCCAGTGTTGCCATGGATCTTGGGGTGCTTCTGAGTCTCCCCAGGGGAGTCAGGCCTCGTCTCGAGTGGGGGCATGCACGTGCGCTTTCCTCCCGAGCTGCAGCAGTAGTGTCACGCTTCCTGTCACGTGGATCAAGGGATCTGTGGCTTTCCCTCGAGGCTGTCCCTCGAGGCTTTCCCACGAGTCTTTCCCACAGGGCTGTGCCACGTGCCACCTTGGTGTGAGTCGATCCTCGGCGTGAAAGACGAGCCGGTGAAGGGAAAAGAGGTTCCTCTGGAATGGACTGAGACATCTGGGGGACTCTTGGAATGGTGGCACGACCCTGGAGTTCCTCTCGCCGTTCCTGTTGAGAGGGACTCCTCTTGAGATGCGACGGGAAGGCCGGGAACTCTTTCCCGACGAAGCAGGGAAAGGATCCCTCATCTCGAGCTACGAGGCGGAAACGGGGCTCCTCTGGATGTGGGCGGGACCCTCGTGATTCCTCTCGAGTGGAGACGGGTATGTCGGGGATCTTCTTGATTTGCACCAAGGGTGTGAAGGACCCTTTCGACGTTCCAGAGGTGAGGTGTGATCAGCCTCGAGACGCCTCAGCGGAAATGGGCCTCATCTCGCCTGGAGGGGAGAACCTCCTGGATTTTCTCGAGTTGCGGCAGGTCTTCTCGAGTTACAACGGGGACCTCAGGGACCCGCTCTGGTGGCCTCAGGAAAGGCCAGTCCCCATGCGAGTTGCTAGGGGACCTCTCGGGATTCCTCTCCCGTCCATGCCGGGGCCTCAGTCCTTGTGTGGAGTCGGGGCCGGAACCTGAGGATTCCTCTCCAGTGTTGCCATGGATCTTGGGGTGCTTCTGAGTCTCCCCAGGGGAGTCAGGCCTCGTCTCGAGTGGGGGCATGCACGTGCGCTTTCCTCCCGAGCTGCAGCAGTAGTGTCACGCTTCCTGTCACGTGGATCAAGGGATCTGTGGCTTTCCCTCGAGGCTGTCCCTCGAGGCTTTCCCACGAGGCTTTCCCACAGGGCTGTGCCACGTGCCACCTTGGTGTGAGTCGATCCTCGGCATGAAAGACGAGCCGGTGAAGGGAAAAGAGGTTCCTCTGGAATGGACTGAGACATCTGGGGGACTCTTGGAATGGTGGCATGACCCTGGAGTTCCTCTCGCCGTTCCTGTTGAGAGGGCCTCCTCTTGAGTTGCGACGGGAAGACCGGGAACTCTTTCCCGATGAAGCAGGGAAAGGATCCCTCATCTCGAGGTACGAGGCGGAAACGGGGCTCCTCTGGATGTGGGCGGGACCCTCGTGATTCCTCTCGAGTGGAGACGGCTATGTCGGGGAACTTCTTGATTTGCACCAAGGGTGTGAAGGAGCCTTTCGAAGTTCCAGAGGTGAGGTGTGATCAGCCTCGAGACGCCTCAGCGGAAATGGGCCTCATCTCGCCTGGAGGGGAGAACCTCCTGGATTTTCTCGAGTTGCGGCAGGTCTTCTCGAGTTACGACGGGGACTTCAGGGACCCGCTCTGGTGGCCTCAGGAAAGGCCAGTCCCCATGCGAGTTGCTAGGGGACCTCTCGGGATTCCTCTCCCGTCCATGCCGGGGCCTCAGTCCTTGTGTGGAGTCGGGGCCGGAACCTGAGCATTCCTCTCCAGTGTTGCCATGGATCTTGGGGTGCTTCTGAGTCTCCCCAGGGGAGTCAGGCCTCGTCTCGAGTGGGGGCATGCACGTGCGCTTTCCTCCCGAGCTGCAGCAGTAGTGTCACGCTTCCTGTCACGTGGATCAAGGGATCTGTGGCTTTCCCTCGAGGCTGTCCCTCGAGGCTTTCCCACGAGGCTTTCCCACAGGGCTGTGCCACGTGCCACCTTGGTGTGAGTCGATCCTCGGCGTGAAAGACGAGCCGGTGAACGGAAAAGAGGTTCCTCAGGAATGGACTGAGACATCTGGGGGACTCTTGGAATGGTGGCACGACCCTGGAGTTCCTCTCGCCGTTCCTGTTGAGAGGGCCTCCTCTTGAGATGCGACGGGAAGGCCGGGAACTCTTTCCCGACGAAGCAGGGAAAGGATCCCTCATCTCGAGCTACGAGGCGGAAACGGGGCTCCTCTGGATGTGGGCGGGACCCTCGTGATTCCTCTCGAGTGGAGACGGCTATGTCGGGGATCTTCTTGATTTGCACCAAGGGTGTGAAGTACCCTTTCGAAGTTCCAGAGGTGAGGTGTGATCAGCCTCGAGACGCCTCAGCGGAAATGGGCCTCATCTCGCCTGGAGGGGAGAACCTCCTGGATTTTCTCGAGTTGCGGCAGGTCTTCTCGAGTTACGACGGGGACTTCAGGGACCCGCTCTGGTGGCCTCAGGAAAGGCCAGTCCCCATGCGAGTTGCTAGGGGACCTCTCGGGATTCCTCTCCCGTCCATGCCGGGGCCTCAGTCCTTGTGTGGAGTCGGGGCCGGAACCTGAGGATTCCTCTCCAGTGTTGCCATGGATCTTGGGGTGCTTCTGAGTCTCCCCAGGGGAGTCAGGCCTCGTCTCGAGTGGGGGCATGCACGTGCGCTTTCCTCCCGAGCTGCAGCAGTAGTGTCACGCTTCCTGTCACGTGGATCAAGGGATCTGTGGCTTTCCCTCGAGGCTGTCCCTCGAGGCTTTCCCACGAGGCTTTCCCACAGGGCTGTGCCACGTGCCACCTTGGTGTGAGTCGATCCTCGGCATGAAAGACGAGCCGGTGAAGGGAAAAGAGGTTCCTCTGGAATGGACTGAGACATCTGGGGGACTCTTGGAATGGTGGCATGACCCTGGAGTTCCTCTCGCCGTTCCTGTTGAGAGGGCCTCCTCTTGAGTTGCGACGGGAAGACCGGGAACTCTTTCCCGATGAAGCAGGGAAAGGATCCCTCATCTCGAGGTACGAGGCGGAAACGGGGCTCCTCTGGATGTGGGCGGGACCCTCGTGATTCCTCTCGAGTGGAGACGGCTATGTCGGGGAACTTCTTGATTTGCACCAAGGGTGTGAAGGAGCCTTTCGAAGTTCCAGAGGTGAGGTGTGATCAGCCTCGAGACGCCTCAGCGGAAATGGGCCTCATCTCGCCTGGAGGGGAGAACCTCCTGGATTTTCTCGAGTTGCGGCAGGTCTTCTCGAGTTACGACGGGGACTTCAGGGACCCGCTCTGGTGGCCTCAGGAAAGGCCAGTCCCCATGCGAGTTGCTAGGGGACCTCTCGGGATTCCTCTCCCGTCCATGCCGGGGCCTCAGTCCTTGTGTGGAGTCGGGGCCGGAACCTGAGCATTCCTCTCCAGTGTTGCCATGGATCTTGGGGTGCTTCTGAGTCTCCCCAGGGGAGTCAGGCCTCGTCTCGAGTGGGGGCATGCACGTGCGCTTTCCTCCCGAGCTGCAGCAGTAGTGTCACGCTTCCTGTCACGTGGATCAAGGGATCTGTGGCTTTCCCTCGAGGCTGTCCCTCGAGGCTTTCCCACGAGGCTTTCCCACAGGGCTGTGCCACGTGCCACCTTGGTGTGAGTCGATCCTCGGCGTGAAAGACGAGCCGGTGAACGGAAAAGAGGTTCCTCAGGAATGGACTGAGACATCTGGGGGACTCTTGGAATGGTGGCACGACCCTGGAGTTCCTCTCGCCGTTCCTGTTGAGAGGGCCTCCTCTTGAGATGCGACGGGAAGGCCGGGAACTCTTTCCCGACGAAGCAGGGAAAGGATCCCTCATCTCGAGCTACGAGGCGGAAACGGGGCTCCTCTGGATGTGGGCGGGACCCTCGTGATTCCTCTCGAGTGGAGACGGCTATGTCGGGGATCTTCTTGATTTGCACCAAGGGTGTGAAGGACCCTTTCGAAGTTCCAGAGGTGAGGTGTGATCAGCCTCGAGATGCCTCAGCGGAAATGGGCCTCATCTCGCCTGGAGGGGAGAACCTCCTGGATTTTCTCGAGTTGTGGCAGGTCTTCTCGAGTTACAACGGGGACCTCAGGGACCCGCTCTGGTGGCCTCAGGAAAGGCCAGTCCCCATGCGAGTTGCTAGGGGACCTCTCGGGATTCCTCTCCCGTCCATGTCGGGGCCTCAGTCCTTGTGTGGAGTCGGGCCCGGAACCTGAGGATTCCTCTCCAGTGTTGCCATGGATCTTGGGGTGCTTCTGAGTCTCCCCAGGGGAGTCAGGCCTCGTCTCGAGTGGGGGCATGCACGTGCGCTTTCCTCCCGAGCTGCAGCAGTAGTGTCACGCTTACTGTCACGTGGATCAAGGGATCTGTGGCTTTCCCTCGAGCCTGTCCCTCGAGGCTTTCCCACGAGGCTTTCCCACAGGGCTGTGCCACGTGCCACCTTGGTGTGAGTCGATCCTCGGCGTGAAAGACGAGCCGGTGAAGGGAAAAGAGGTTCCTCTGGAATGGACTGAGACATCTGGGGGACTCTTGGAATGGTGGCACGACCCTGGAGTTCCTCTCGCCATTCCTGTTGAGAGGGCATCCTCTTGAGATGCGACAGGAACGCCGGGAACTCTTTCCCGACGAAGCAGGGAAAGGATCCCTCATCTCGAGCTACGAGGCGGAAACGGGGCTCCTCTGGATGTGGGCGGGACCCTCGTGATTCCTCTCGAGTGGAGACGGCTATGTCGGGGAACTTCTTGATTTGCACCAAGGGTGTGAAGGAGCCTTTCGAAGTTCCAGAGGTGAGGTGTGATCAGCCTCGAGACGCCTCAGCGGACATGGGCCTCATCTGGCCTGGAGGGGAGAACCTCCTGGATTTTCTCGAGTTGCGGCAGGTCTTCTCGAGTTACGACGGGGACCTCAGGGACCCGCTCTGGTGGCCTCAGGAAAGGCCAGTCCCCATGCGAGTTGCTAGGGGACCTCTCGGGATTCCTCTCCCGTCCATGCCGGGGCCTCAGTCCTTGTGTGGAGTCGGGGCCGGAACCTGAGGATTCCTCTCCAGTGTTGCCATGGATCTTGGGGTGCTTCTGAGTCTCCCCAGGGGAGTCAGGCCTCGTCTCGAGTGGGGGCATGCACGTGCGCTTTCCTCCCGAGCTGCAGCAGTAGTGTCACGCTTCCTGTCACGTGGATCAAGGGATCTGTGGCTTTCCCTCGAGGCTGTCCCTCGAGGCTTTCCCACGAGGCTTTCCCACAGGGCTGTGCCACGTGCCACCTTGGTGTGAGTCGATCCTCGGCATGAAAGACGAGCCGGTGAAGGGAAAAGAGGTTCCTCTGGAATGGACTGAGACATCTGGGGGACTCTTGGAATGGTGGCATGACCCTGGAGTTCCTCTCGCCGTTCCTGTTGAGAGGGCCTCCTCTTGAGTTGCGACGGGAAGACCGGGAACTCTTTCCCGATGAAGCAGGGAAAGGATCCCTCATCTCGAGGTACGAGGCGGAAACGGGGCTCCTCTGGATGTGGGCGGGACCCTCGTGATTCCTCTCGAGTGGAGACGGCTATGTCGGGGAACTTCTTGATTTGCACCAAGGGTGTGAAGGAGCCTTTCGAAGTTCCAGAGGTGAGGTGTGATCAGCCTCGAGACGCCTCAGCGGAAATGGGCCTCATCTCGCCTGGAGGGGAGAACCTCCTGGATTTTCTCGAGTTGCGGCAGGTCTTCTCGAGTTACGACGGGGACCTCAGGGACCCGCTCTGGTGGCCTCAGGAAAGGCCAGTCCCCATGCGAGTTGCTAGGGGACCTCTCGGGATTCCTCTCCCGTCCATGCCGGGGCCTCAGTCCTTGTGTGGAGTCGGGGCCGGAACCTGAGGATTCCTCTCCAGTGTTGCCATGGATCTTGGGGTGCTTCTGAGTCTCCCCAGGGGAGTCAGGCCTCGTCTCGAGTGGGGGCATGCACGTGCGCTTTCCTCCCGAGCTGCAGCAGTAGTGTCACGCTTCCTGTCACGTGGATCAAGGGATCTGTGGCTTTCCCTCGAGGCTGTCCCTCGAGGCTTTCCCACGAGGCTTTCCCACAGGGCTGTGCCACGTGCCACCTTGGTGTGAGTCGATCCTCGGCGTGAAAGACGAGCCGGTGAAGGGAAAAGAGGTTCCTCTGGAATGGACTGAGACATCTGGGGGACTCTTGGAATGGTGGCACGACCCTGGAGTTCCTCTCGCCGTTCCTGTTGAGAGGGACTCCTCTTGAGATGCGACGGGAAGGCCGGGAACTCTTTCCCGACGAAGCAGGGAAAGGATCCCTCATCTCGAGCTACGAGGCGGAAACGGGGCTCCTCTGGATGTGGGCGGGACCCTCGTGATTCCTCTCGAGTGGAGACGGGTATGTCGGGGATCTTCTTGATTTGCACCAAGGGTGTGAAGGACCCTTTCGACGTTCCAGAGGTGAGGTGTGATCAGCCTCGAGACGCCTCAGCGGAAATGGGCCTCATCTCGCCTGGAGGGGAGAACCTCCTGGATTTTCTCGAGTTGCGGCAGGTCTTCTCGAGTTACAACGGGGACCTCAGGGACCCGCTCTGGTGGCCTCAGGAAAGGCCAGTCCCCATGCGAGTTGCTAGGGGACCTCTCGGGATTCCTCTCCCGTCCATGCCGGGGCCTCAGTCCTTGTGTGGAGTCGGGGCCGGAACCTGAGGATTCCTCTCCAGTGTTGCCATGGATCTTGGGGTGCTTCTGAGTCTCCCCAGGGGAGTCAGGCCTCGTCTCGAGTGGGGGCATGCACGTGCGCTTTCCTCCCGAGCTGCAGCAGTAGTGTCACGCTTCCTGTCACGTGGATCAAGGGATCTGTGGCTTTCCCTCGAGGCTGTCCCTCGAGGCTTTCCCACGAGGCTTTCCCACAGGGCTGTGCCACGTGCCACCTTGGTGTGAGTCGATCCTCGGCATGAAAGACGAGCCGGTGAAGGGAAAAGAGGTTCCTCTGGAATGGACTGAGACATCTGGGGGACTCTTGGAATGGTGGCATGACCCTGGAGTTCCTCTCGCCGTTCCTGTTGAGAGGGCCTCCTCTTGAGTTGCGACGGGAAGACCGGGAACTCTTTCCCGATGAAGCAGGGAAAGGATCCCTCATCTCGAGGTACGAGGCGGAAACGGGGCTCCTCTGGATGTGGGCGGGACCCTCGTGATTCCTCTCGAGTGGAGACGGCTATGTCGGGGAACTTCTTGATTTGCACCAAGGGTGTGAAGGAGCCTTTCGAAGTTCCAGAGGTGAGGTGTGATCAGCCTCGAGACGCCTCAGCGGAAATGGGCCTCATCTCGCCTGGAGGGGAGAACCTCCTGGATTTTCTCGAGTTGCGGCAGGTCTTCTCGAGTTACGACGGGGACTTCAGGGACCCGCTCTGGTGGCCTCAGGAAAGGCCAGTCCCCATGCGAGTTGCTAGGGGACCTCTCGGGATTCCTCTCCCGTCCATGCCGGGGCCTCAGTCCTTGTGTGGAGTCGGGGCCGGAACCTGAGCATTCCTCTCCAGTGTTGCCATGGATCTTGGGGTGCTTCTGAGTCTCCCCAGGGGAGTCAGGCCTCGTCTCGAGTGGGGGCATGCACGTGCGCTTTCCTCCCGAGCTGCAGCAGTAGTGTCACGCTTCCTGTCACGTGGATCAAGGGATCTGTGGCTTTCCCTCGAGGCTGTCCCTCGAGGCTTTCCCACGAGGCTTTCCCACAGGGCTGTGCCACGTGCCACCTTGGTGTGAGTCGATCCTCGGCGTGAAAGACGAGCCGGTGAACGGAAAAGAGGTTCCTCAGGAATGGACTGAGACATCTGGGGGACTCTTGGAATGGTGGCACGACCCTGGAGTTCCTCTCGCCGTTCCTGTTGAGAGGGCCTCCTCTTGAGATGCGACGGGAAGGCCGGGAACTCTTTCCCGACGAAGCAGGGAAAGGATCCCTCATCTCGAGCTACGAGGCGGAAACGGGGCTCCTCTGGATGTGGGCGGGACCCTCGTGATTCCTCTCGAGTGGAGACGGCTATGTCGGGGATCTTCTTGATTTGCACCAAGGGTGTGAAGGACCCTTTCGAAGTTCCAGAGGTGAGGTGTGATCAGCCTCGAGATGCCTCAGCGGAAATGGGCCTCATCTCGCCTGGAGGGGAGAACCTCCTGGATTTTCTCGAGTTGTGGCAGGTCTTCTCGAGTTACAACGGGGACCTCAGGGACCCGCTCTGGTGGCCTCAGGAAAGGCCAGTCCCCATGCGAGTTGCTAGGGGACCTCTCGGGATTCCTCTCCCGTCCATGTCGGGGCCTCAGTCCTTGTGTGGAGTCGGGCCCGGAACCTGAGGATTCCTCTCCAGTGTTGCCATGGATCTTGGGGTGCTTCTGAGTCTCCCCAGGGGAGTCAGGCCTCGTCTCGAGTGGGGGCATGCACGTGCGCTTTCCTCCCGAGCTGCAGCAGTAGTGTCACGCTTACTGTCACGTGGATCAAGGGATCTGTGGCTTTCCCTCGAGCCTGTCCCTCGAGGCTTTCCCACGAGGCTTTCCCACAGGGCTGTGCCACGTGCCACCTTGGTGTGAGTCGATCCTCGGCGTGAAAGACGAGCCGGTGAAGGGAAAAGAGGTTCCTCTGGAATGGACTGAGACATCTGGGGGACTCTTGGAATGGTGGCACGACCCTGGAGTTCCTCTCGCCATTCCTGTTGAGAGGGCATCCTCTTGAGATGCGACAGGAACGCCGGGAACTCTTTCCCGACGAAGCAGGGAAAGGATCCCTCATCTCGAGCTACGAGGCGGAAACGGGGCTCCTCTGGATGTGGGCGGGACCCTCGTGATTCCTCTCGAGTGGAGACGGCTATGTCGGGGAACTTCTTGATTTGCACCAAGGGTGTGAAGGAGCCTTTCGAAGTTCCAGAGGTGAGGTGTGATCAGCCTCGAGACGCCTCAGCGGACATGGGCCTCATCTGGCCTGGAGGGGAGAACCTCCTGGATTTTCTCGAGTTGCGGCAGGTCTTCTCGAGTTACGACGGGGACCTCAGGGACCCGCTCTGGTGGCCTCAGGAAAGGCCAGTCCCCATGCGAGTTGCTAGGGGACCTCTCGGGATTCCTCTCCCGTCCATGCCGGGGCCTCAGTCCTTGTGTGGAGTCGGGGCCGGAACCTGAGGATTCCTCTCCAGTGTTGCCATGGATCTTGGGGTGCTTCTGAGTCTCCCCAGGGGAGTCAGGCCTCGTCTCGAGTGGGGGCATGCACGTGCGCTTTCCTCCCGAGCTGCAGCAGTAGTGTCACGCTTCCTGTCACGTGGATCAAGGGATCTGTGGCTTTCCCTCGAGGCTGTCCCTCGAGGCTTTCCCACGAGGCTTTCCCACAGGGCTGTGCCACGTGCCACCTTGGTGTGAGTCGATCCTCGGCATGAAAGACGAGCCGGTGAAGGGAAAAGAGGTTCCTCTGGAATGGACTGAGACATCTGGGGGACTCTTGGAATGGTGGCATGACCCTGGAGTTCCTCTCGCCGTTCCTGTTGAGAGGGCCTCCTCTTGAGTTGCGACGGGAAGACCGGGAACTCTTTCCCGATGAAGCAGGGAAAGGATCCCTCATCTCGAGGTACGAGGCGGAAACGGGGCTCCTCTGGATGTGGGCGGGACCCTCGTGATTCCTCTCGAGTGGAGACGGCTATGTCGGGGAACTTCTTGATTTGCACCAAGGGTGTGAAGGAGCCTTTCGAAGTTCCAGAGGTGAGGTGTGATCAGCCTCGAGACGCCTCAGCGGAAATGGGCCTCATCTCGCCTGGAGGGGAGAACCTCCTGGATTTTCTCGAGTTGCGGCAGGTCTTCTCGAGTTACGACGGGGACCTCAGGGACCCGCTCTGGTGGCCTCAGGAAAGGCCAGTCCCCATGCGAGTTGCTAGGGGACCTCTCGGGATTCCTCTCCCGTCCATGCCGGGGCCTCAGTCCTTGTGTGGAGTCGGGGCCGGAACCTGAGGATTCCTCTCCAGTGTTGCCATGGATCTTGGGGTGCTTCTGAGTCTCCCCAGGGGAGTCAGGCCTCGTCTCGAGTGGGGGCATGCACGTGCGCTTTCCTCCCGAGCTGCAGCAGTAGTGTCACGCTTCCTGTCACGTGGATCAAGGGATCTGTGGCTTTCCCTCGAGGCTGTCCCTCGAGGCTTTCCCACGAGGCTTTCCCACAGGGCTGTGCCACGTGCCACCTTGGTGTGAGTCGATCCTCGGCGTGAAAGACGAGCCGGTGAAGGGAAAAGAGGTTCCTCTGGAATGGACTGAGACATCTGGGGGACTCTTGGAATGGTGGCACGACCCTGGAGTTCCTCTCGCCGTTCCTGTTGAGAGGGACTCCTCTTGAGATGCGACGGGAAGGCCGGGAACTCTTTCCCGACGAAGCAGGGAAAGGATCCCTCATCTCGAGCTACGAGGCGGAAACGGGGCTCCTCTGGATGTGGGCGGGACCCTCGTGATTCCTCTCGAGTGGAGACGGGTATGTCGGGGATCTTCTTGATTTGCACCAAGGGTGTGAAGGACCCTTTCGACGTTCCAGAGGTGAGGTGTGATCAGCCTCGAGACGCCTCAGCGGAAATGGGCCTCATCTCGCCTGGAGGGGAGAACCTCCTGGATTTTCTCGAGTTGCGGCAGGTCTTCTCGAGTTACAACGGGGACCTCAGGGACCCGCTCTGGTGGCCTCAGGAAAGGCCAGTCCCCATGCGAGTTGCTAGGGGACCTCTCGGGATTCCTCTCCCGTCCATGCCGGGGCCTCAGTCCTTGTGTGGAGTCGGGGCCGGAACCTGAGGATTCCTCTCCAGTGTTGCCATGGATCTTGGGGTGCTTCTGAGTCTCCCCAGGGGAGTCAGGCCTCGTCTCGAGTGGGGGCATGCATGTGCGCTTTCCTCCCGAGCTGCAGCTGTAGTGTCACGCTTCCTGTCACGTGGATCAAGGGATCTGTGGCTTTCCCTCGAGGCTGTCCCTCGAGGCTTTCCAACGAGGCTTTCCCACAGGGCTGTGCCACGTGCCACCTTGGTGTGAGTCGATCCTCGGCGTGAAAGACGAGCCGGTGAAGGGAAAAGAGGATCCTCTGGAATGGACTGAGACATCTGGGGGACTCTTGGAATGGTGGCACGACCCTGGAGTTCCTCTCGCCGTTCCTGTTGAGAGGGACTCCTCTTGAGATGCGACGGGAACGCCGGGAACTCTTTCCCGACGAAGCAGGGAAAGGATCCCTCATCTCGAGCTACGAGGCGGAAACGGGGCTCCTCTGGATGTGGGCGGGACCCTCGTGATTCCTCTCGAGTGGAGACGGCTAGGTCGGGGAACTTCTTGATTTGCACCAAGGGTGTGAAGGAGCCTTTCGAACTTCCAGAGGTGAGGTGTGATCAGCCTCGAGACGCCTCAGCGGAAATGGGCCTCATCTCGCCCAGAGGGGAGAACCTCCTGGATTTTCTCGAGTTGCGGCAGGTCTTCTCGAGTTACAACGGGGACCTCAGCGACCCGCTCTGGTGGCCTCAGGAAAGGCCAGTCCCCATGCGAGTTGCTAGGGGACCTCTCGGGATTCCTCTCCCGTCCATGCCGGGGCCTCAGTCCTTGTGTGCAGTCGGGGCCGGAACCTGAGGATTCCTCTCCAGTGTTGCCATGGATCTTGGGGTGCTTCTGAGTCTCCCCAGGGGAGTCAGGCCTCGTCTCGAGTGGGGGCATGCACGTGCGCTTTCCTCACGAGCTGCAGCAGTAGTGTCACGCTTCCTGTCACGTGGATCAAGGGATCTGTGGCTTTCCCTCGAGGCTGTCCCTCGAGGCTTTCCCACGAGGCTTTCCCACAGGGCTGTGCCACGTGCCACCTTGGTGTGAGTCGATCCTCGGCGTGAAAGACGAGCCGGTGAAGGGAAAAGAGTTTCCTCTGGAATGGACTGAGACATCTGGGGGACTCTTGGAATGGTGGCACGACCCTGGAGTTCCTCTCGCCGTTCCTGTTGAGAGGGCCTCCTCTTGAGATGCGACGGGAAGGCCGGGAACTCTTTCCCGACGAAGCAGGGAAAGGATCCCTCATCTCGAGCTACGAGGCGGAAACGGGGCTCCTCTGGATGTGGGCGGGACCCTCGTGATTCCTCTCGAGTGGAGACGGCTAGGTCGGGGATCTTCTTGATTTGCACCAAGGGTGTGAAGGACCCTTTCGAAGTTCCAGAGGTGAGGTGTGATCAGCCTCGAGACGCCTCAGCGGAAATGGGCCTCATCTCGCCTGGAGGGGAGAACCTCCTGGATTTTCTCGAGATGCGGCAGGTCTTCTCGAGTTACAACGGGGACCTCAGGGACCCGCTCTGGTGGCCTCAGGAAAGGCCAGTCCCCATGCGAGTTGCTAGGGGACCTCTCGGGATTCCTCTCCCGTCCATGCCGGGGCCTCAGTCCTTGTGTGCAGTCGGGGCCGGAACCTGAGGATTCCTCTCCAGTGTTGCCATGGATCTTGGGGTGCTTCTGAGTCTCCCCAGGGGAGTCAGGCCTCGTCTCGAGTGGGGGCATGCACGTGCGCTTTCCTCCCGAGCTGCAGCAGTAGTGTCACGCTTCCTGTCACGTGGATCAAGGGATCTGTGGCTTTCCCTCGAGGCTGTCCCTCGAGGCTTTCCCACGAGGCTTTCCCACAGGGCTGTGCCACGTGCCACCTTGGTGTGAGTCGATCCTCGGCGTGAAAGACGAGCCGGTGAACGGAAAAGAGGTTCCTCTGGAATGGACTGAGACATCTGGGGGACTCTTGGAATGGTGGCACGACCCTGGAGTTCCTCTCGCCGTTCCTGTTGAGAGGGACTCCTCTTGAGATGCGACGGGAAGGCCGGGAACTCTTTCCCGACGAAGCAGGGAAAGGATCCCTCATCTCGAGCTACGAGGCGGAAACGGGGCTCCTCTGGATGTGGGCGGGACCCTCGTGATTCCTCTCGAGTGGAGACGGCTAGGTCGGGGATCTTCTTGATTTGCACCAAGGGTGTGAAGGACCCTTTCGAAGTTCCAGAGGTGAGGTGTGATCAGCCTCGAGACGCCTCAGCGGAAATGGGCCTCATCTCGCCTGGAGGGGAGAACCTCCTGGATTTTCTCTAGTTGTGGCAGGTCTTCTCGAGTTACAACGGGGACCTCAGGGACCCGCTCTGGTGGCCTCAGGAAAGGCCAGTCCCCATGCGAGTTGCTAGGGGACCTCTCGGGATTCCACTCCCGTCCATGTCGGGGCCTCAGTCCTTGTGTGGAGTCGGGCCCGGAACCTGAGGATTCCTCTCCGGTGTTGCCATGGATCTTGGGGTGCTTCTGAGTCTCCCCAGGGGAGTCAGGCCTCGTCTCGAGTGGGGGCATGCACGTGCGCTTTCCTCCCGAGCTGCAGCAGTAGTGTCACGCTTCCTGTCACGTGGATCAAGGGATCTGTGGCTTTCCCTCGAGCCTGTCCCTCGAGGCTTTCCCACGAGGCTTTCCCACAGGGCTGTGCCACGTGCCACCTTGGTGTGAGTCGATCCTCGGCGTGAAAGACGAGCCGGTGAAGGGAAAAGAGGTTCCTCTGGAATGGACTGAGACATCTGGGGGACTCTTGGAATGGTGGCACGACCCTGGAGTTCCTCTCGCCGTTCCTGTAGAGAGGGCCTCCTCTTGAGATGCGACGGGAAGGCCGGGAACTCTTTCCCGACGAAGCAGGGAAAGGATCCCTCATCTCGAGCTACGAGGCGGAAAAGGGTCTCCTCTGGATGTGGGCGGGACCCTCGTGATTCCTCTCGAGTGGAGACGGGTACGTCGGGGAACTTCTTGATTTGCACCAAGGGTGTGAAGGACCCTTTCGAAGTTCCAGAGGGGAGGTGTGATCAGCCTCGAGACGCCTCAGCGGACATGGGCCTCATCTGGCCTGGTGGGGAGAACCTCCTGGATTTTCTCGAGTTGCGGCAGGTCTTCTCCAGTTACGACGGGGACCTCAGGGACCCGCTCTGGTGGCCTCAGGAAAGGCCAGTCCCCATGCGAGTTGCTAGGGGACCTCTCGGGATTCCTCTCCCGTCCATGCCGGGGCCTCAGTCCTTGTGTGCAGTCGGGGCCGGAACCTGAGGATTCCTCTCCAGTGTTGCCATGGATGTTGGGGTGCTTCTGAGTCTCCCCACGGAGTCAGGCCTCGTCTCGAGTGGGGGCATGCACGTGCGCTTTCCTCCCGAGCTGCAGCAGTAGTGTCACGCTTCCTGTCACGTGGATCAAGGGATCTGTGGCTTTCCCTCGAGGCTGTCCCTCGAGGCTTTCCCACAGGGCTGTGCCACGTGCCACCTTGGTGTGAGTCGATCCTCGGCGTGAAAGACGAGCCGGTGAAGGGAAAAGAGGTTCCTCTGGAATGGACTCAGACATCTGGGGGACTCTTGGAATGGTGGCACGACCCTGGAGTTCCTCTCGCCGTTCCTGTTGAGAGGGCCTCCTCTTGAGATGCGACGGGAAGGCCGGGAACTCTTTCCCGACGAAGCAGGGAAAGGATCCCTCATCTCGAGCTACGAGGCGGAAACGGGGCTCCTCTGGATGTGGGCGGGACCCTCGTGATTCCTCTCGAGTGGAGACGGCTAGGTCGGGGATCTTCTTGATTTGCACCAAGGGTGTGAAGGACCCTTTCGAAGTTCCAGAGGGGAGGTGTGATCAGCCTCGAGACGCCTCAGCGGAAATGGGCCTCATCTCGCCTGGAGGGGAGAACCTCCTGGATTTTCTCGAGTTGTGGCAGGTCTTCTCGAGTTACAACGGGGACCTCAGGGACCCGCTCTGGTGGCCTCAGGAAAGGCCAGTCCCCATGCGAGTTGCTAGGGGACCTCTCGGGATTCCTCTCCCGTCCATGCCGGGGCCTCAGTCCTTGTGTGCAGTCGGGGCCAGAACCTGAGGATTCCTCTCCAGTGTTGCCATGGATCTTGGGGTGCTTCTGAGTCTCCCCAGGGGAGTCAGGCCTCGTCTCGAGTGGGGGCATGCACGTGCGCTTTCATCCCGAGCTGCAGCAGTAGTGTCACGCTTCCTGTCACGTGGATCAAGGGATCTGTGGCTTTCCCTCGAGGCTGTCCCTCGAGGCTTTCCCACGAGGCTTTCCCACAGGGCTGTGCCACGTGCCACCTTGGTGTGAGTCGATCCTCGGCGTGAAAGACGAGCCGGTGAACGGAAAAGAGGTTCCTCTGGAATGGACTGAGACATCTGGGGGACTCTTGGAATGGTGGCACGACCCTGGAGTTCCTCTCGCCGTTCCTGTTGAGAGGGCCTCCTCTTGAGATGCGACGGGAAGGCCGGGAACTCTTTCCCGACGAAGCAGGGAAAGGATCCCTCATCTCGAGCTACGAGGCGGAAACGGGGCTCCTCTGGATGTGGGCGGGACCCTCGTGATTCCTCTCGAGTGGAGACGGCTAGGTCGGGGATCTTCTTGATTTGCACCAAGGGTGTGAAGGACCCTTTCGAAGTTCCAGAGGTGAGGTGTGATCAGCCTCGAGACGCCTCAGCGGAAATGGGCCTCATCTCGCCTGGAGGGGAGAACCTGCTGGATTTTCTCGAGTTGTGGCAGGTCTTCTCGAGTTACAACGGGGACCTCAGGGACCCGCTCTGGTGGCCTCAGGAAAGGCCAGTCCCCATGCGAGTTGCTAGGGGACCTCTCGGGATTCCTCTCCCGTCCATTTCGGGGCCTCAGTCCTTGTGTGGAGTCGGGGCCGGAACCTGAGGATTCCTCTCCAGTGTTGCCATGGATCTTGGGGTGCTTCTGAGTCTCCCCAGGGGAGTCAGGCCTCGTCTCGAGTGGGGGCATGCACGTGCGCTTTCCTCCCGAGCTGCAGCAGTAGTGTCACGCTTCCTGTCACGTGGATCAAGGGATCTGTGGCTTTCCCTCGAGCCTGTCCCTCGAGGCTTTCCCACGAGGCTTTCCCACAGGGCTGTGCCACGTGCCACCTTGGTGTGAGTCGATCCTCGGCGTGAAAGACGAGCCGGTGAACGGAAAAGAGGTTCCTCTGGAATGGACTGAGACATCTGGGGGACTCTTGGAATGGTGGCACGACCCTGGAGTTCCTCTCGCCGTTCCTGTAGAGAGGGTCTCCTCTTGAGATGCGACGGGAAGGCCGGGAACTCTTTCCCGACGAAGCAGGGAAAGGATCCCTCATCTCGAGCTACGAGGCGGAAAAGGGGCTCCTCTGGATGTGGGCGGGACCCTCGTGATTCCTCTCGAGTGGAGACGGGTACGTCGGGGAACTTCTTGATTTGCACCAAGGGTGTGAAGGACCCTTTCGAAGTTCCAGAGGGGAGGTGTGATCAGCCTCGAGACGCCTCAGCGGACATGGGCCTCATCTGGCCTGGAGGGGAGAACCTCCTGGATTTTCTCGAGTTGCGGCAGGTCTTCTCCAGTTACGACGGGGACCTCAGGGACCCGCTCTGGTGGCCTCAGGAAAGGCCAGTCCCCATGCGAGTTGCTAGGGGACCTCTCGGGATTCCTCTCCCGTCCATGCCGGGGCCTCAGTCCTTGTGTGGAGTCGGGGCCGGAACCTGAGGATTCGTCTCCAGTGTTGCCATGGATCTTGGGGTGCTTCTGAGTCTCCCCAGGGGAGTCAGGCCTCGTCTCGAGTGGGGGCATGCACGTGCGCTTTCCTCCCGAGCTGCAGCAGTAGTGTCACGCTTCCTGTCACGTGGATCAAGGGATCTGTGGCTTTCCCTCGAGGCTGTCCCTCGAGGCTTTCCCACGAGGCTTTCCCACAGGGCTGTGCCACGTGCCACCTTGGTGTGAGTCGATCCTCGGCGTGAAAGACGAGCCGGTGAAGGGAAAAGAGGTTCCTCTGGAATGGACTGAGACATCTGGGGGACTCTTGGAATGGTGGCACGACCCTGGAGTTCCTCTCGCCGTTCCTGTTTAGAGGGCCTCCTCTTGAGATGCGACGGGAACGCCGGGAACTCTTTCCCGACGAAGCAGGGAAAGGATCCCTCATCTCGAGCTACGAGGCGGAAACGGGGCTCCTCTGGATGTGGGCGGGACCCTCGTGATTCCTCTCGAGTGGAGACGGCTAGGTCGGGGAACTTCTTGATTTGCACCAAGGGTGTGAAGGAGCCATTCGAAGTTCCAGAGGTGAGGTGTGATCAGCCTCGAGACGCCTCAGCGGAAATGGGCCTCATCTCGCCTGGAGGGGAGAACCTCCTGGATTTTCTCGAGTTGCGGCAGGTCTTCTCGAGTTACGACGGGGACCTCAGGGACCCGCTCCGGTGGCCTCAGGAAAGGCCAGTCCCCATGCGAGTTGCTAGGGTCCCTCTCGGGATTCCTCTCCCGTCCATGCCGGGGCCTCAGTCCTTGTGTGGAGTCGGGGCCGGAACCTGAGGATTCCTCTCCAGTGTTGCCATGGATCTTGGGGTGCTTCTGAGTCTCCCCAGGGGAGTCAGGCCTCGTCTCGAGTGGGGGCATGCACGTGCGCTTTCCTCCCGAGCTGCAGCAGTAGTGTCACGCTTCCTGTCACGTGGATCAAGGGATCTGTGGCTTTCCCTCGAGGCTGTCCCTCGAGGCTTTCCCACGAGGCTTTCCCACAGGGCTGTGCCACGTGCCACCTTGGTGTGAGTCGATCCTCGGCGTGAAAGACGAGCCGGTGAACGGAAAAGAGGTTCCTCTGGAATGGACTGAGACATCTGGGGGACTCTTGGAATGGTGGCACGACCCTGGAGTTCCTCTCGCCGTTCCTGTTGAGAGGGCCTCCTCTTGAGATGCGACGGGAAGGCCGGGAACTCTTTCCCGACGAAGCAGGGAAAGGATCCCTCATCTCGAGCTACGAGGCGGAAACGGGGCTCCTCTGGATGTGGGCGGGACCCTCGTGATTCCTCTCGAGTGGAGACGGCTAGGTCGGGGATCTTCTTGATTTGCACCAAGGGTGTGAAGGACCCTTTCGAAGTTCCAGAGGTGAGGTGTGATCAGCCTCGAGACGCCTCAGCGGAAATGGGCCTCATCTCGCCTGGAGGGGAGAACCTGCTGGATTTTCTCGAGTTGTGGCAGGTCTTCTCGAGTTACAACGGGGACCTCAGGGACCCGCTCTGGTGGCCTCAGGAAAGGCCAGTCCCCATGCGAGTTGCTAGGGGACCTCTCGGGATTCCTCTCCCGTCCATTTCGGGGCCTCAGTCCTTGTGTGGAGTCGGGGCCGGAACCTGAGGATTCCTCTCCAGTGTTGCCATGGATCTTGGGGTGCTTCTGAGTCTCCCCAGGGGAGTCAGGCCTCGTCTCGAGTGGGGGCATGCACGTGCGCTTTCCTCCCGAGCTGCAGCAGTAGTGTCACGCTTCCTGTCACGTGGATCAAGGGATCTGTGGCTTTCCCTCGAGGCTGTCCCTCGAGGCTTTCCCACGAGGCTTTCCCACAGGGCTGTGCCACGTGCCACCTTGGTGTGAGTCGATCCTCGGCGTGAAAGACGAGCCGGTGAAGGGAAAAGAGGTTCCTCTGGAATGGACTGAGACATCTGGGGGACTCTTGGAATGGTGGCACGACCCTGGAGTTCCTCTCGCCGTTCCTGTTGAGAGGGACTCCTCTTGAGATGCGACGGGAAGGCCGGGAACTCTTTCCCGACGAAGCAGGGAAAGGATCCCTCATCTCGAGCTACGAGGCGGAAACGGGGCTCCTCTGGATGTGGGCGGGACCCTCGTGATTCCTCTCGAGTGGAGACGGGTATGTCGGGGATCTTCTTGATTTGCACCAAGGGTGTGAAGGACCCTTTCGAAGTTCCAGAGGTGAGGTGTGATCAGCCTCGAGACGCCTCAGCGGAAATGGGCCTCATCTCGCCTGGAGGGGAGAACCTCCTGGATTTTCTCGAGTTGCGGCAGGTCTTCTCGAGTTACAACGGGGACCTCAGGGACCCGCTCTGGTGGCCTCAGGAAAGGCCAGTCCCCATGCGAGTTGCTAGGGGACCTCTCGGGATTCCTCTCCCGTCCATGCCGGGACCTCAGTCCTTGTGTGGAGTCGGGGCCGGAACCTGAGGATTCCTCTTCAGTGTTGCCATGGATCTTGGGGTGCTTCTGAGTCTCCCCAGGGGAGTCAGGCCTCGTCTCGAGTGGGGGCATGCACGTGCGCTTTCCTCCCGAGCTTCAGCAGTAGTGTCACGCTTCCTGTCACGTGGATCAAGTTATCTGTGGCTTTCCCTCGAGGCTGTCCCTCGAGGCTTTCCCACGAGGCTTTCCCACAGGGCTGTGCCACGTGCCACCTTGGTGTGAGTCGATCCTCGGCGTGAAAGACGAGCCGGTGAAGGGAAAAGAGGATCCTCTGGAATGGACTGAGACATCTGGGGGACTCTTGGAATGGTGGCACGACCCTGGAGTTCCTCTCGCCGTTCCTGTTGAGAGGGCCTCCTCTTGAGATGCGACGGGAACGCCGGGAACTCTTTCCCGACGAAGCAGGGAAAGGATCCCTCATCTCGAGCTACGAGGCGGAAACGGGGCTCCTCTGGATGTGGGCGGGACCCTCGTGATTCCTCTCGAGTGGAGACGGCTAGGTCGGGGAACTTCTTGATTTGCACCAAGGGTGTGAAGGAGCCTTTCGAAGTTCCAGAGGTGAGGTGTGATCAGCCTCGAGACGCCTCAGCGGACATGGGCCTCATCTGGCCTGGAGGGGAGAATCTCCTGGATTTTCTCGAGTTGCGGCAGGTCTTCTCGAGTTACGACGGGGACCTCAGGGACCCGCTCTGGTGGCCTCAGGAAAGGCCAGTCCCCATGCGAGTTGCTAGGGGACCTCTAGGGATTCCTCTCCCGTCCATGCCGGGGCCTCAGTCCTTGTGTGGAGTCGGGGCCGGAACCTGAGGATTCCTCTTCAGTGTTGCCATGGATCTTGGGGTGCTTCTGAGTCTCCCCAGGGGAGTCAGGCCTCGTCTCGAGTGGGGGCATGCACGTGCGCTTTCCTCCCGAGCTGCAGCAGTAGTGTCACGCTTCCTGTCACGTGGATCAAGTTATCTGTGGCTTTCCCTCGAGGCTGTCCCTCGAGGCTTTCCCACGAGGCTTTCCCACAGGGCTGTGCCACGTGCCACCTTGGTGTGAGTCGATCCTCGGCGTGAAAGACGAGCCGGTGAAGGGAAAAGAGGTTCCTCTGGAATGGACTGAGACATCTGGGGGACTCTTGGAATGGTGGCATGACCCTGGAGTTCCTCTCGCCGTTCCTGTTGAGAGGGCCTCCTCTTGAGTTGCGACGGGAAGGCCGGGAACTCTTTCCCGACGAAGCAGGGAAAGGATCCCTCATCTCGAGCTACGAGTCAGAAACGAGGCTCCTCTGGAGGTGGGCGGGACCCTCGTGATTCCTCTCGAGTGGAGACGGCTATGTCGGGGAACTTCTTGATTTGCACCAAGGGTGTGAAGGAGCCTTTCGAAGTTCCAGAGGTGAGGTGTGATCAGCCTCGAGACGCCTCAGCGGAAATGGGCCTCATCTCGCCTGGAGGGGAGAACCTCCTGGATTTTCTCGAGTTGCGGCAGGTCTTCTCGAGTTACGACGGGGACCTCAGGGACACGCTCTGGTGGCCTCAGGAAAGGCCAGTCCCCATGCGAGTTGCTAGGGGACCTCTCGGGATTCCTCTCCCGTCCATGCCGGGGCCTCAGTCCTTGTGTGCAGTCGGGGCCGGAACCTGAGGATTCCTCTCCAGTGTTGCCATGGATCTTGGGGAGCTTCTGAGTCTCCCCAGGGTAGTCAGGCCTCGTCTCGAGTGGGGGCATGCACGTGCACTTTCCTCCCGAGCTGCAGCAGTAGTGTCACGCTTCCTGTCACGTGGATCAAGGGATCTGTGGCTTTCCCTCGAGGCTGTCCCTCGAGGCTTTTCCACGAGGCTTTCCCACAGGGCTGTGCCACGTGCCACATTGGTGTGAGTCGATCCTCGGCGTGAAAGACGAGCCGGTGAAGGGAAAAGAGGTTCCTCTGGAATGGACTGAGACATCTGGGGGACTCTTGGAATGATGGCACGACCCTGGAGTTCCTCTCGCCGTTCCTGTTGAGAGGGCCTCCTCTTGAGATGCGACGGGAACGTCGGGAACTCTTTCCCGACGAAGCAGGGAAAGGATCCCTGATCTCGAGCTACGAGGCGGAAACGGGGCTCCTCTGGATGTGGGCGGGACCCTCGTGATTCCTCTCGAGTGGAGACGGCTATGTCGGGGAACTTCTTGATTTGCACCAAGGGTGTGAAGGAGCCTTTCGAAGTTCCAGAGGTGAGGTGTGATCAGCCTCGAGACGCCTCAGCGGAAATGGGCCTCATCTCGCCCGGAGGGGAGAACCTCCTGGATTTTCTCGAGTTGCGGGAGGTCTTCTCGAGTTACGACGGGGACCTCAGGGACCCGCTCTGGTGGCCTCAGGAAAGGCCAGTCCCCACGCGAGTTGCTAGGGGACCTCTCGGGATTACTCTCCCGTCCATGCCGGGGCCTCAGTCCTTGTGTGGAGTCGGGCCCGGAACCTGAGGATTCCTCTCCAGTGTTGCCATGGATCTTGGGGTGCTTCTGAGTCTCCCCAGGGGAGTCAGGCCTCGTCTCGAGTGGGGGCATGCACGTGCGCTTTCCTCCCGAGCTGCAGCAGTAGTGTCATGCTTCCTGTCACGTGGATCAAGGGATCTGTGGCTTTCCCTCGAGGCTGTCCCTCGAGGCTTTCCCACGAGGCTTTCCCACAGGGCTGTGCCACGTTCCACCTTGGTGTGAGTCGATCCTCGGCGTGAAAGACGAGCCGGTGAAGGGAAAAGAGGTTCCTCTGGAATGGACTGAGACATCTGGGGGACTCTTGGAATGGTGGCACGACCCTGGAGTTCCTCTCGCCGTTCCTGTTGAGAGGGCCTCCTCTTGAGATGCGACGGGATCGCCGGGAACTCTTTCCCGACGAAGCAGGGAAAGGATCCCTCATCTCGAGCTACGAGGCGGAAACGGGGCTCCACTGGATGTGGGCGGGACCCTCGTGATTCCTCTCGAGTGGAGACGGCTATGTCGGGGAACTTCTTGATTTGCACCAAGGGTGTGAAGGAGCCTTTCCAAGTTCCAGAGGTGAGGTGTGATCAGCCTCGAGACGCCTCAGCGGAAATGGGCCTCATCTCGCCTGGACGGGAGAACCTCCTGGATTTTCTCGAGTTGCGGCAGGTCTTCTCGAGTTACGACGGGGACCTCAGGGATCCGCTCTGGTGGCCTCAGGAAAGGCCAGTCCCCATGCGAATTGCTAGGGGACCTCTCGGGATTCCTCTCCCGTCCATGCCGGGGCCTCAGTCCTTGTGTGGAGTCGGGGCCGGAACCTGAGGATTCCTCTCCAGTGTTGCCATGGATCTTGGGGAGCTTCTGAGTCTCCCCAGGGGAGTCAGGCCTCGTCTCGAGTGGGGGCATGCACGTGCACTTTCCTCCCGAGCTGCAGCAGTAGTGTCACGCTTCCTGTCACGTGGATCAAGGGATCTGTGGCTTTCCCTCTAGGCTGTCCCTCGAGGCTTTTCCACGAGGCTTTCCCACAGGGCTGTGCCACGTGCCACCTTGGTGTGAGTCGATCCTCGGCGTGAAAGACGAGCCGGTGAAGGGAAAAGAGGTTCCTCTGGAATGGACTGAGACATCTGGGGGACTCTTGGAATGGTGGCACGAACCTGGAGTTCCTCTCGCCGTTCCTGTTGAGAGGGCCTCCTCTTGAGATGCGACGGGAACGTCGGGAAATCTTTCCCGACGAAGCAGGGAAAGGATCCCTGATCTCGAGCTACGAGGCGGAAACGGGGCTCCTCTGGATGTGGGCGGGACCCTCGTGATTCCTCTCGAGTGGAGACGGGTATGTCGGGGAACTTCTTGATTTGCACCAAGGGTGTGAAGGACCCTTTCGAAGTTCCAGAGGTGAGGTGTGATCAGCCTCGAGACGCCTCAGCGGAAATGGGCCTCATCTCGCCTGGAGGGGAGAACCTCCTGGATTTTCTCGAGTTGTGGGAGGTCTTCTCGAGTTACGACGGGGACCTCAGGGACCCGCTCTGGTGGCCTCAGGAAAGGCCAGTCCCCACGCGAGTTGCTAGGGGACCTGTCGGGATTACTCTCCCGTCCATGCCGGGGCCTCAGTCCTTGTGTGGAGTCGGGCCCGGAACCTGAGGATTCCTCTCCAGTGTTGCCATGGATCTTGGGGTGCTTCTGAGTCTCCCCAGGGGAGTCAGGCCTCGTCTCGAGTGGGGGCATGCACGTGCGCTTTCCTCCCGAGCTGCAGCAGTAGTGTCACGCTTCCTGTCACGTGGATCAAGGGATCTGTGGCTTTCCCTCGAGGCTGTCCCTCGAGGCTTTCCCACGAGGCTTTCCCACAGGGCTGTGCCACGTGCCACCTTGGTGTGAGTCGATCCTCGGCGTGAATGACGAGCCGGTGAAGGGAAAAGAGGTTCCTCTGGAATGGACTGAGACATCTGGGGGACTCTTGGAATGGTGGCACGACCCTGGAGTTCCTCTCGCCGTTCCTGTTGAGAGGGCCTCCTCTTGAGATGCGACGGGATCGCCGGGAACTCTTTCCCGACGAAGCAGGGAAAGGATCCCTCATCTCGAGCTACGAGGCGGAAACGGGGCTGCACTGGATGTGGGCGGAACCCTCGTGATTCCTCTCGAGTGGAGACGGCTATGTCGGGGAACTTCTTGATTTGCACCAAGGGTGTGAAGGAGCCTTTCGAAGTTCCAGAGGTGAGGTGTGATCAGCCTCGAGACGCCTCAGCGGAAATGGGCCTCATCTCGCCTGGAGGGGAGAACCTCCTGGATTTTCTCGAGTTGCGGCAGGTCTTCTCGAGTTACAACGGGGACCTCAGGGACCCGCTCTGGTGGCCTCAGGAAAGGCCAGTCCCCATGCGAATTGCTAGGGGACCTCTCGGGATTCCTCTCCCGTCCATGCCGGGGCCTCAGTCCTTGTGTGGAGTCGGGGCCGGAACCTGAGGATTCCTCTCCAGTGTTGCCATGGATCTTGGGGAGCTTCTGAGTCTCCCCAGGGTAGTCAGGCCTCGTCTCGAGTGGGGGCATGCACGTGCACTTTCCTCCCGAGCTGCAGCAGTAGTGTCACGCTTCCTGTCACGTGAATCAAGGGATCTGTGGCTTTCCCTCTAGGCTGTCCCTCGAGGCTTTTCCACGAGGCTTTCCCACAGGGCTGTGCCACGTGCCACCTTGGTGTGAGTCGATCCTCGGCGTGAAAGACGAGCCGGTGAAGGGAAAAGAGGTTCCTCTGGAATGGACTGAGACATCTGGGGGACTCTTGGAATGGTGGCACGACCCTGGAGTTCCTCTCGCCGTTCCTGTTGAGAGGGCCTCCTCTTGAGATGCGACGGGAACGTCGGGAACTCTTTCCCGACGAAGCAGGGAAAGGATCCCTGATCTCGAGCTACGAGGGGGAAACGGGGCTCCTCTGGATGTGGGCGGGACCCTCGTGATTCCTCTCGAGTGGAGACGGTTAGGTCGGGGAACTTCTTGATTTGCACCAAGGGTGTGAAGGACCCTTTCGAAGTTCCAGAGGTGAGGTGTGATCAGCCTCGAGACGCCTCAGCGGAAATGGGCCTCATCTCGCCTGGAGGGGAGAACCTCCTGGATTTTCTCGAGTTGCGGGAGGTCTTCTCGAGTTACGACGGGGACCTCAGGGACCCGCTCTGGTGTCCTCAGGAAAGGCCAGTCCCCACGCGAGTTGCTAGGGGACCTCTCGGGATTACTCTCCCGTCCATGCCGGGGCCTCAGTCCTTGTGTGGAGTCGGGCCCCGAACCTGAGGATTCCTCTCCAGTGTTGCCATGGATCTTGGGGTGCTTCTGAGTCTCCCCAGGGGAGTCAGGCCTCGTCTCGAGTGGGGGCATGCACGTGCGCTTTCCTCCCGAGCTGCAGCAGTAGTGTCATGCTTCCTGTCACGTGGATCAAGGGATCTGTGGCTTTCCCTCGAGGCTGTCCCTCGAGGCTTTCCCACGAGGCTTTCCCACAGGGCTGTGCTACGTGCCACCTTGGTGTGAGTCGATCCTCGGCGTGAAAGACGAGCCGGTGAAGGGAAAAGAGGTTCCTCTGGAATGGACTGAGACATCTGGGGGACTCTTGGAATGGTGGCACGACCCTGGAGTTCCTCTCGCTGTTCCTGTTGAGAGGGCCTCCTCTTGAGATGCGACGGGATCGCCGGGAACTCTTTCCCGACGAAGCAGGGAAAGGATCCCTCATCTCGAGCTACGAGGCGGAAACGGGGCTCCACTGGATGTGGGCGGGACCCTCGTGATTCCTCTCGAGTGGAGACGGCTATGTCGGGGAACTTCTTGATTTGCACCAAGGGTGTGAAGGAGCCTTTCGAAGTTCCAGAGGTGAGGTGTGATCAGCCTCGAGACGCCTCAGCGGAAATGGGCCTCATCTCGCCTGGAGGGGAGAACCTCCTGGATTTTCTCGAGTTGCGGCAGGTCTTCTCGAGTTACGACGGGGACCTCAGGGACCCGCTCTGGTGGCCTCAGGAAAGGCCAGTCCTCATGCGAATTGCTAGGGGACCTCTCGGGATTCCTCTCCCGTCCATGCCGGGGCCTCAGTCCTTGTGTGGAGTCGGGGCCGGAACCTGAGGATTCCTCTCCAGTGTTGCCATGGATCTTGGGGAGCTTCTGAGTCTCCCCAGGTTAGTCAGGCCTCGTCTCGAGTGGGGGCATGCACGTGCACTTTCCTCCCGAGCTGCAGCAGTAGTGTCACGCTTCCTGTCACGTGGATCAAGGGATCTGTGTCTTTCCCTCTAGGCTGTCCCTCGAGGCTTTTCCACGAGGCTTTCCCACAGGGCTGTGCCACGTGCCACCTTGGTGTGAGTCGATCCTCGGCGTGAAAGACGAGCCGGTGAAGGGAAAAGAGGTTCCTCTGGAATGGACTGAGACATCTGGGGGACTCTTGGAATGGTGGCACGACCCTGGAGTTCCTCTCGCCGTTCCTGTTGAGAGGGCCTCCTCTTGAGATGCGACGGGAACGTCGGGAACTCTTTCCCGACGAAGCAGGGAAAGGATCCCTGATCTCGAGCTACGAGGCGGAAACGGGGCTCCTCTGGATGTGGGCGGGACCCTCGTGATTCCTCTCGAGTGGAGACGGGTATGTCGGGGAACTTCTTGATTTGCACCAAGGGTGTGAAGGACCCTTTCGAAGTTCCAGAGGTGAGGTGTGATCAGCCTCGAGACGCCTCAGCGGAAATGGGCCTCATCTCGCCTGGAGGGGAGAACCTCCTGGATTTTCTCGAGTTGCGGGAGGTCTTCTCGAGTTACGACGGGGACCTCAGGGACCCGCTCTGGTGGCCTCAGGAAAGGCCAGTCCCCACGCGAGTTGCTAGGGGACCTCTCGGGATTACTCTCCCGTCCATGCCGGGGCCTCAGTCCTTGTGTGGAGTCGGGCCCGGAACCTGAGGATTCCTCTCCAGTGTTGCCATGGATCTTGGGGTGCTTCTGAGTCTCCCCAGGGGAGTCAGGCCTCGTCTCGAGTGGGGGCATGCACGTGCGCTTTCCTCCCGAGCTGCAGCAGTAGTGTCACGCTTCCTGTCACGTGGATCAAGGGATCTGTGGCTTTCCCTCGAGGCTGTCCCTCGAGGCTTTCCCACGAGGCTTTCCCACAGGGCTGTGCCACGTGCCACCTTGGAGTGAGTCGATCCTCGGCGTGAATGACAAGCCGGTGAAGGGAAAAGAGTTTCCTCTGGAATGGACTGAGACATCTGGGGGACTCTTGGAATGGTGGCACGACCCTGGAGTTCCTCTCGCCGTTCCTGTTGAGAGGGCCTCCTCTTGAGATGCGACGGGATCGCCGGGAACTCTTTCCCGACGAAGCAGGGAAAGGATCCCTCATCTCGAGCTACGAGGCGGAAACGGGGCTCCACTGGATGTGGGCGGGACCCTCGTGATTCCTCTCGAGTGGAGACGGCTATGTCGGGGAACTTCTTGATTTGCACCAAGGGTGTGAAGGAGCCTTTCGAAGTTCCAGAGGTGAGGTGTGATCAGCCTCGAGACGCCTCAGCGGAAATGGGCCTCATCTCGCCTGGAGGGGAGAACCTCCTGGATTTTCTCGAGTTGCGGCAGGTCTTCTCGAGTTACGACGGGGACCTCAGGGACCCGCTCTGGTGGCCTCAGGAAAGGCCAGTCCCCATGCGAATTGCTAGGGGACCTCTCGGGATTCCTCTCCCGTCCATGCCGGGGCCTCAGTCCTTGTGTGGATTCGGGGCCGGAACCTGAGGATTCCTCTCCAGTGTTGCCATGGATCTTGGGGAGCTTCTGAGTCTCCCCAGGGTAGTCAGGCCTCGTCTCGAGTGGGGGCATGCACGTGCACTTTCCTCCCGAGCTGCAGCAGTAGTGTCACGCTTCCTGTCACGTGGATCAAGGGATCTGTGGCTTTCCCTCTAGGCTGTCCCTCGAGGCTTTTCCACGAGGCTTTCCCACAGGGCTGTGCCACGTGCCACCTTGGTGTGAGTCGATCCTCGGCGTGAAAGACGATCCGGTGAAGGGAAAAGAGTTTCCTCTGGAATGGACTGAGACATCTGGGGGACTCTTGGAATGGTGGCACGACCCTGGAGTTCCTCTCGCCGTTCCTGTTGAGAGGGCCTCCTCTTGAGATGCGACGGGAACGTCGGGAAATCTTTCCCGACGAAGCAGGGAAAGGATCCCTGATCTCGAGGTACGAGGCGGAAACGGGGCTCCTCTGGATGTGGGCGGGACCCTCGTGATTCCTCTCGAGTGGAGACGGGTATGTCGGGGAACTTCTTCATTTGCACCAAGGGTGTGAAGGACCCTTTCGAAGTTCCAGAGGTGAGGTGTGATCAGCCTCGAGACGCCTCAGCGGAAATGGGCCTCATCTCGCCTGGAGGGGAGAACCTCCTGGATTTTCTCGAGTTGTGGGAGGTCTTCTCGAGTTACGACGGGGACCTCAGGGACCCGCTCTGGTGGCCTCAGGAAAGGCCAGTCCCCACGCGAGTTGCTAGGGGACCTGTCGGGATTACTCTCCCGTCCATGCCGGGGCCTCAGTCCTTGTGTGGAGTCGGGCCCGGAACCTGAGGATTCCTCTCCAGTGTTGCCATGGATCTTGGGGTGCTTCTGAGTCTCCCCAGGGGAGTCAGGCCTCGTCTCGAGTGGGGGCATGCACGTGCGCTTTCCTCCCGTGCTGCAGCAGTAGTGTCACGCTTCCTGTCACGTGGATCAAGGGATCTGTGGCTTTCCCTCGAGGCTGTCCCTCGAGGCTTTCCCACGAGGCTTTCCCACAGGGCTGTGCCACGTGCCACCTTGGTGTGAGTCGATCCTCGGCGTGAATGACGAGCCGGTGAAGGGAAAAGAGGTTCCTCTGGAATGGACTGAGACATCTGGGGGACTCTTGGAATGGTGGCACGACCCTGGAGTTCCTCTCGCCGTTCCTGTTGAGAGGGCCTCCTCTTGAGATGCGACGGGATCGCCGGGAACTCTTTCCCGACGAAGCAGGGAAAGGATCCCTCATCTCGAGCTACGAGGCGGAAACGGGGCTGCACTGGATGTGGGCGGAACCCTCGTGATTCCTCTCGAGTGGAGACGGCTATGTCGGGGAACTTCTTGATTTGCACCAAGGGTGTGAAGGAGCCTTTCGAAGTTCCAGAGGTGAGGTGTGATCAGCCTCGAGACGCCTCAGCGGAAATGGGCCTCATCTCGCCTGGAGGGGAGAACCTCCTGGATTTTCTCGAGTTGCGGCAGGTCTTCTCGAGTTACAACGGGGACCTCAGGGACCCGCTCTGGTGGCCTCAGGAAAGGCCAGTCCCCATGCGAATTGCTAGGGGACCTCTCGGGATTCCTCTCCCGTCCATGCCGGGGCCTCAGTCCTTGTGTGGAGTCGGGGCCGGAACCTGAGGATTCCTCTCCAGTGTTGCCATGGATCTTGGGGAGCTTCTGAGTCTCCCCAGGGTAGTCAGGCCTCGTCTCGAGTGGGGGCATGCACGTGCACTTTCCTCCCGAGCTGCAGCAGTAGTGTCACGCTTCCTGTCACGTGGATCAAGGGATCTGTGGCTTTCCCTCTAGGCTGTCCCTCGAGGCTTTTCCACGAGGCTTTCCCACAGGGCTGTGCCACGTGCCACCTTGGTGTGAGTCGATCCTCGGCGTGAAAGACGAGCCGGTGAAGGGAAAAGAGGTTCCTCTGGAATGGACTGAGACATCTGGGGGACTCTTGGAATGGTGGCACGACCCTGGAGTTCCTCTCGCCGTTCCTGTTGAGAGGGCCTCCTCTTGAGATGCGACGGGATCGCCGGGAACTCTTTCCCGACGAAGCAGGGAAAGGATCCCTCATCTCGAGCTACGAGGCGGAAACGGGGCTCCACTGGATGTGGGCGGGACCCTCGTGATTCCTCTCGAGTGGAGACGGCTAGGTCGGGGAACTTCTTGATTTGCACCAAGGGTGTGAAGGAGCCTTTCGAAGTTCCAGAGGTGAGGTGTGATCAGCCTCGAGACGCCTCAGCGGAAATGGGCCTCATCTCGCCTGGAGGGGAGAACCTCCTGGATTTTCTCGAGTTGCGGCAGGTCTTCTCGAGTTACGACGGGGACCTCAGGGACCCGCTCTGGTGGCCTCAGGAAAGGCCAGTCCCCATGCGAATTGCTAGGGGACCTCTCGGGATTCCTCTCCCGTCCATGCCGGGGCCTCAGTCCTTGTGTGGAGTCGGGCCCGGAACCTGAGGATTCCTCTCCAGTGTTGCCATGGATCTTGGGGTGCTTCTGAGTCTCCCCAGGGGAGTCAGGCCTCGTCTCGAGTGGGGGCATGCACGTGCGCTTTCCTCCCGAGCTGCAGCAGTAGTGTCACGCTTCCTGTCACGTGGATCAAGGGATCTGTGGCTTTCCCTCGAGGCTGTCCCTCGAGGCTTTTCCACGAGGCTTTTCCCACAGGGCTGTGCCACGTGCCACCTTGGTGGGAGTCGATCCTCGGCGTGAAAGACGAGCCGGTGAAGGGAAAAGAGGTTCCTCTGGAATGGACTGAGACATCTGGGGGACTCTTGGAATGGTGGCACGACCCTGGAGTTCCTCTCGCCGTTCCTGTAGAGAGGGCCTCCTCTTGAGATGCGACGGGAAGGCCGGGAACTCTTTCCCGACGAAGCAGGGAAAGGATCCCTCATCTCGAGCTACGAGGCGGAAAAGGGGCTCCTCTGGATGTGGGCGGGACCCTCGTGATTCCTCTCGAGTGGAGACGGGTATGTCGGGGAACTTCTTGATTTGCACCAAGGGTGTGAAGGACCCTTTCGAAGTTCCAGAGGGGAGGTGTGATCAGCCTCGAGACACCTCAGCGGACATGGGCCTCATCTGGCCTGGAGGGGAGAACCTCCTGGATTTTCTCGAGTTGCGGCAGGTCTTCTCGAGTTACGACGGGGACCTCAGGGACCCGCTCTGGTGGCCTCAGGAAAGGCCAGTCCCCATGCGAGTTGCTAGGGGACCTCTCGGGATTCCTCTCCCGTCCATGCCGGGGCCTCAGTCCTTGTGTGGAGTCGGGGCCGGAACCTGAGGATTCCTCTCCAGTGTTGCCATGGATATTGGGGTGCTTCTGAGTCTCCCCAGGGGAGTCAGGCCTCGTCTCGAGTGGGGGCATGCACGTGCGCATTCCTCCCGAGCTGCAGCAGTAGTGTCACGATACCTGTGACGTGGATCAAGGGATCTGTGGCTTTCCCTCGAGGCTGTCCCTCGAGGCTTTCCCACGAGGCTTTCCCACAGGGCTGTGCCACGTGCCACCTTGGTGTGAGTCGATCCTCGGCGTGAAAGACGAGCCGGTGAGGGGAAAAGAGGTTCCTCTGGAATGGACTGAGACATCTGGGGGACTCTTGGAATGGTGGCACGACCCTGGAGTTCCTCTCGCCGTTCCTGTTGAGAGGGCCTCCTCTTGAGATGCGACGGGAAGGCCGGGAACTCTTTCCCGACGAAGCAGGGAAAGGATCCCTCATCTCGAGCTACGAGGCGGAAACAGGGCTCCTCTGGATGTGGGAGGGACACTCGTGATTCCTCTCGAGTGGAGACGGCTAGGTCGGGGAACTTCTTGATTTGCACCAAGGGTGTGAAGGACCCTTTCGAAGTTCCAGAGGGGAGGTGTGATCAGCCTCGAGACACCTCAGCGGACATGGGCATCATCTGGCCTGGAGGGGAGAACCTCCTGGATTTTCTCGAGTTGCGGCAGGTCTTCTCGAGTTACGACGGGGACCTCAGGGACCCGCTCTGGTGGCCTCAGGAAAGGCCAGTCCCCATGCGAGTTGCTAGGGGACCTCTCGGGATTCCTCTCCCGTCCATGCCGGGGCCTCAGTCCTTGTGTGGAGTCGGGGCCGGAACCTGAGGATTCCTCTCCAGTGTTGCCATGGATCTTGGGGTGCTTCTGAGTCTCCCCAGGGGAGTCAGGCCTCGTCTCGAGTGGGGGGATGCACGTGCGCTTTCCTCCCGAGCTGCAGCAGTAGTGTCACGATTCCTGTCACGTGGATCAAGGGATCTGCGGCTTTCCCTCGAGGCTGTCCCTCGAGGCTTTCCCACGAGGCTTTCCCACAGGGCTGTGCCACGTGCCACCTTGGTGTGAGTCGATCCTCGGCATGAAAGACGAGCCGGTGAGGGGAAAAGAGGTTCCTCTGGAATGGACTGAGACATCTGGGGGACTCTTGGAATGGTGGCACGACCCTGGAGTTCCTCTCGCCGTTCCTGTTGAGAGGGCCTCCTCTTGAGATGCGACGGGAAGGCCGGGAACTCTTTCCCGAAGAAGCAGGGAAAGGATCCCTCATCTCGAGCTACGAGGCGGAAACGGGGCTCCTCTGGATGTGGGCGGGACCCTCGTGATTCCTCTCGAGTGGAGACGGCTAGGTCGGGGAACTTCTTGATTTGCTCCAAGGGTGTGAAGGAGCCTTTCGAAGTTCCAGAGGTGAGGTGTGATCAGCCTCGAGACGCCTCAGCGGAAATGGGCCTCATCTCGCCTGGAGGGGAGAACCTCCTGGATTTTCTCGAGTTGTGGCAGGTCTTCTCGAGTTACGATGGGGACCTCAGGGACCCGCTCTGGTGGCCTCAGGAAAGGCCAGTCCCCATGCGAGTTGCTAGGGGACCTCTCGGGATTCCTCTCCCGTCCATGCCGGGGCCTCAGTCCTTGTGTGGAGTCGGGGCCGGAACCTGAGGATTCCTCTCCAGTGTTGCCATGGATCTTGGGGTGCTTCTGAGTCTCCCCAGGGGAGTCAGGCCTCGTCTCGAGTGGGGGCATGCACGTGCGCTTTCCTCCCGAGCTGCAGCAGTAGTGTCACGCTTCCTGTCACGTGGATCAAGGGATCTGTGGCTTTCCCTCGAGGCTGTCCCTCCAGGCTTTCCAACGAGGCTTTCCCACAGGGCTGTGCCACGTGCCACCTTGGTGTGATTCGATCCTCGGCGTGAAAGACGAGTCGGTGAAGGGAAAAGAGGTTCCTCTGGAATGGACTGAGACATCTGGGGGACTCTTGGAATGGTGGCACGACCCTGGAGTTCCTCTCGCCATTCCTGTTGAGAGGGCCTCCTCTTGAGATGCGACGGGAACGCCGGGAACTCTTTCCCGACGAAGCAGGGAAAGGATCCCTCATCTCGAGCTACGAGGCGGAAACGGGGCTCCTCTGGATGTGGGCGGGACCCTCGTGATTCCTCTCGAGTGGAGACGGGTATGTCGGGGAACTTCTTGATTTGCACCAAGGGTGTGAAGGAGCCTTTCGAAGTTCCAGAGGTGAGGTGTGATCAGCCTCGAGACGCCTCAGCGGAAATGGGCCTCATCTCGCCTGGAGGGGAGAACCTCCTGGATTTTCTCGAGTTGCGGCAGGTCTTCTCGAGTTACGACGGGGACCTCAGGGACCCGCTCTGGTGGCCTCAGGAAAGGCCAGTCCCCATGCGAGTTGCTAGGGGACCTCTCGGGACTCCTCTCCCGTCCATGCCGGGGACTCAGTCCTTGTGTGGAGTCGGGGCCGGAACCTGAGGATTCCTCTCCAGTGTTGCCATGGATCTTGGGGTGCTTCTGAGTCTCCCCAGGGGAGTCAGGCCTCGTCTCGAGTGGGGGCATGCACGTGCGCATTCCTCCCGAGCTGCAGCAGTAGTGTCACGCTTCCTGTCACGTGGTTCAAGGGATCTGTGGCTTTCCCTCGAGGCTGTCCCTCGAAGCTTTCCAACGAGGCTTTCCCACAGGGCTGTGCCACGTGCCACCTTGGTGTGAGTCGATCCTCGGCATGAAAGACGAGCCGGTGAAGGGAAAAGAGGTTCCTCTGGAATGGACTGAGACATCTGGGGGACTCTTGGAATGGTGGCATGACCCTGGAGATCCTCTCGCCGTTCCTGTTGAGAGGGCCTCCTCTTGAGATGCGACGGGAACGCCGGGAACTCTTTCCCGACGAAGCAGGGAAAGGATCCCTCATCTCGAGCTACGAGGCGGAAACGGGGCTCCTCTGGATGTGGGCGGGACCCTCGTGATTCCTCTCGAGTGGAGACGGGTACGTCGGGGAACTTCTTGATTTGCACCAAGGGTGTGAAGGATCCTTTCGATGTTCCAGAGGTGAGGTGTGATCAGCCTCGAGACGACTCAGCGGAAATGGCCCTCATCTCGCCTGGAGGGGAGAACCTCCTGGATTTTCTCGAGTTGCGGCAGGTCTTCTCGAGTTACGACGGGGACCTCAGGGACCCGCTGCGGTGGCCTCAGGAAAGGCCAGTCCCCATGCGAGTTGCTAGGGGACCTCTCGGGATTCCTCTCCCGTCCATGCCGGGGCCTCAGTCCTTGTGTGGAGTCGGGGCCGAAACCTGAGGATTCCTCTCCAGTGTTGCCATGGATCTTGGGGTGCTTCTGAGTCTCCCCAGGGGAGTCAGGCCTCGTCTCGAGTGGGGGCATGCACGTGCGCTTTCCTCCCGAGCTGCAGCAGTAGTGTCACGCTTCCTGTCACGTGGATCAAGGGATCTGTGGCTTTCCCTCGAGGCTGTCCCTCGAGGCTTTCCCACGAGGCTTTCCCACAGGGCTGTGCCACGTGCCACCTTGGTGTGAGTCGATCCTCGGCGTGAAAGACGAGCCGGTGAAGGGAAAAGAGGTTCCTCTGGAATGGACTGAGACATCTGGGGGACTCTTGGAATGGTGGCACGACCCTGGAGTTCCTCTCGCCGTTCCTGTAGAGAGGGCCTCCTCTTGAGATGCGACGGGAAGGCCGGGAACTCTTTCCCGACGAAGCAGGGAAAGGATCCCTCATCTCGAGCTACGAGGCGGAAAAGGGGCTCCTCTGGATGTGGGCGGGACCCTCGTGATTCCTCTCGAGTGGAGACGGCTATGTCGGGGAACTTCTTGATTTGCACCAAGGGTGTGAAGGAGCCTTTCGAAGTTCCAGAGGTGAGGTGTGATCAGCCTCGAGACGCCTCAGCGGAAATGGGCCTCATCTCGCCTGGAGGGGAGAACCTCCTGGATTTTCTCGAGTTGCGGCAGGTCTTCTCGAGTTACGACGGGGACCTCAGGGACCCGCTCTGGTGGCCTCAGGAAAGGCCAGTCCCCATGCGAGTTGCTAGGGGACCTCTCAGGATTACTCTCCCGTCCATGCCGGGGCCTCAGTCCTTGTGTGGAGTCGGGGCCGGAACCTGAGGATTCCTCTCCAGTGTTGCCATGGATCTTGGGGTGCTTCTGAGTCTCCCCAGGGGAGTCAGGCCTCGTCTCGAGTGGGGGCATGCACGTGCGCTTTCCTCCCGAGCTGCAGCTGTAGTGTCACGCTTCCTGTCACGTGGATCAAGGGATCTGTGGCTTTCCCTCGAGGCTGTCCCTCGAGGCTTTCCCATGAGGCTTTCCCACAGGGTTGTGCCACGTGCCACCTTGGTGTGAGTCGATCTTCGGCGTGAAAGACGAGCCGTTGAAGGGAAAAGAGGTTCCTCTGGAATGGACTGAGACATCTGGGGGACTCTTGGAATGGTGGCACGACCCTGGAGTTCCTCTCGCCGTTCCTGTAGAGAGGGCCTCCTCTTGAGATGCGACGGGAAGGCCGGGAACTCTTTCCCGACGAAGCAGGGAAAGGATCCCTCATCTCGAGCTACGAGGCGGAAAAGGGGCTCCTCTGGATATGGGCGGGACCCTCGTGATTCCTCTCGAGTGGAGACGGGTATGTCGGGGAACTTCTTGATTTGCACCAAGGGTGTGAAGGACCCTTTCGAAGTTCCAGAGGGGAGGTGTGATCAGCCTCGAGACACCTAAGGGGACATGGGCCTCATCTGGCCTGGAGGGGAGAACCTCCTGGATTTTCTCGAGTTGCGGCAGGTCTTCTCGAGTTACGACGGGGACCTCAGGGACCCGCTCTGGTGGCCTCAGGAAAGGCCAGTCCCCATGCGAGTTGCTAGGGGACCTCTCGGGATTCCTCTCCCGTCCATGCCGGGGCCTCAGTCCTTGTGTGGAGTCGGGGCCGGAACCTGAGGATTCCTCTCCAGTGTTGCCATGGATCTTGGGGTGCTTCTGAGTCTCCCCAGGGGAGTCAGGCCTCGTCTCGAGTGGGGGCATGCACGTGCGCTTTCCTCCCGAGCTGCAGCTGTAGTGTCACGCTTCCTGTCACGTGGATCAAGGGATCTGTGGCTTTCCCTCGAGGCTGTCCCTCGAGGCTTTCCCACGAGGCTTTCCCACAGGGCTGTGCCACGTGCCACCTTGGTGTGAGTCGATCCTCGGCGTGAAAGACGAGCCGGTGAAGGGAAAAGAGGATGCTCTGGAATGGACTGAGACATCTGGGGGACTCTTGGAATGGTGGCACGACCCTGGAGTTCCTCTCGCCGTTCCTGTTGAGAGGGCCTCCTCTTGAGATGCGACGGGAACGCCGGGAACTCTTTCCCGACGAAGCAGGGAAAGGATCCCTCATCTCGAGCTACGAGGCGGAAACGGGGCTCCTCTGGATGTGGGCAGGACCCTCGTGAATCCTCTCGAGTGGAGACGGCTAGGTCGGGGAACTTCTTGATTTGCACCAAGGGTGTGAAGGAGCCTTTTGAAGTTCCAGAGGTGAGGTGTGATCAGCCTCGAGACGCCTCAGCGGAAATGGGCCTCATCTCGCCTGGAGGGGAGAACCTCCTGGATTTTCTCGAGTTGCGGCAGGTCTTCTCGAGTTACGACGGGGACCTCAGGGACCCGCTCTGGTGGCCTCAGGAAAGGCCAGTCCCCATGCGAGTTGCTAGGGGACCTCTCGGGATTCCTCTCCCGTCCATGCCGGGGCCTCAGTCCTTGTGTGGAGTCGGGGCCAGAACCTGAGGATTCCTCTCCAGTGTTGCCATGGATCTTGGGGTGCTTCTGAGTCTCCCCAGGGGAGTCAGGCCTCGTCTCGAGTGGGGGCATGCACGTGCGCTTTCCTCCCGAGCTGCAGCAGTAGTGTCACGCTTCCTGTCACGTGGATCAAGGGATCTGTGGCTTTCCCTCGAGGCTGTCCCTCGAGGCTTTCCCACGAGGCTTTCCCACAGGGCTGTGCCACGTGCCACCTTGGTGGGAGTCGATCCTCGGCGTGAAAGACGAGCCGGTGAAGGGAAAAGAGGTTCCTCTGGAATGGACTGAGACATCTGGGGGACTCTTGGAATGGTGGCACGACCCTGGAGTTCCTCTCGCCGTTCCTGTTGAGAGGACCTCCTCTTGAGATGCGACGGGAACGCCGGGAACTCTTTCCCGACGAAGCAGTGAAAGGATCCCTCATCTCGAGCTACGAGGCGGAAACGGGGCTCCTCTGGATGTGGGCGGGACCCTCGTGATTCCTCTCGAGTGGAGACGGCTAGGTCGGGGAACTTCTTGATTTGCACCAAGGGTGTGAAGGACCCTTTCGAAGTTCCAGAGGTGAGGTGTGATCAGCCTCGAGACGCCTCAGCGGAAATGGGCCTCATCTCGCCTGGAGGGGAGAACCTCCTGGATTTTCTCGAGTTGCGGCAGGTCTTCTCGAGTTACGACGGGGACCTCAGGGACCCGCTCTGGTGGCCTCAGGAAAGGCCAGTCCCCATGCGAGTTGCTAGGGGACCTCTCGGGATTCCTCTCCCGTCCATGCCGGGGCCTCAGTCCTTGTGTGGAGTCGGGGCCGGAACCTGAGGATTCCTCTCCAGTGTTGCCATGGATCTTGGGGTGCTTCTGAGTCTCCCCAGGGGAGTCAGGCCTCGTCTCGAGTGGGGGCATGCACGTGCGCTTTCCTCCCGAGCTGCAGCAGTAGTGTCACGCTTCCTGTCACGTGGATCAAGGGATCTGTGGCTTTCCCTCGAGGCTGTCCCTCCAGGCTTTCCAACGAGGCTTTCCCACAGGGCTGTGCCACGTGCCACCTTGGTGTGAGTCGATCCTCGGCGTGAAAGATGAGCCGGTGAAGGGAAAAGAGGTTCCTCTGGAATGGACTGAGACATCTGGGGGACTCTTGGAATGGTGGCACGACCCTGGAGTTCCTCTCGCCATTCCTGTTGAGAGGGCCTCCTCTTGAGATGCGACGGGAAGGCCGGGAACTCTTTCCCGACGAAGCAGGGAAAGGATCCCTCATCTCGAGCTACGAGGCGGAAAAGGGGCTCCTCTGGATGTGGGCGGGACCCTCGTGCTTCCTCTCGAGTGGAGACGGGTATGTCGGGGAACTTCTTGATTTGCACCAAGGGTGTGAAGGACCCTTTCGAAGTTCCAGAGGGGAGGTGTGATCAGCCTCGAGACACCTCAGCGGACATGGGCCTCATCTGGCCTGGAGGGGAGAACCTCCTGGATTTTCTCGAGTTGCGGCATGTCTTCTCGAGTTACGACGGGGACCTCAGGGACCCGCTCTGGTGGCCTCAGGAAAGGCCAGTCCCCATGCGAGTTGCTAGGGGTCCTCTCGGGATTCCTCTCCCGTCCATGCCGGGGACTCAGTCCTTGTGTGGAGTCGGGGCCGGAACCTGAGGATTCCTCTCCAGTGTTGCCATGGATCTTGGGGTGCTTCTGAGTCTCCCCAGGGGAGTCAGGCCTCGTCTCGAGTGGGGGCATGCACGTGCGCATTCCTCCCGAGCTGCAGCAGTAGTGTCACGCTTCCTGTCACGTGATTCAAGGGATCTGTGGCTTTCCCTCGAGGCTGTCCCTCGAAGCTTTCCAACGAGGCTTTCCCACAGGGCTGTGCCACGTGCCACCTTGGTGTGAGTCGATCTTCGGCATGAAAGACGAGCCGGTGAAGGGAAAAGAGATTCCTCTGGAATGGACTGAGACATCTGGGGGACTCTTGGAATGGTGGCATGACCCTGGAGTTCCTCTCGCCGTTCCTGTTGAGAGGGCCTCCTCTTGAGATGCGACGGGAACGCCGGGAACTCTTTCCCGACGAAGCAGGGAAAGGATCCCTCATCTCGAGCTACGAGGCGGAAACGGGGCTCCTCTGAATGTGGGCGGGACCCTCGTGATTCCTCTCGAGTGGAGACGGCTAGGTCGGGGAACTTCTTGATTTGCACCAAGGGTGTGAAGGAGCCTTTCGAAGTTCCAGAGGTGAGGTGTGATCAGCCTCGAGACGACTCAGCGGAAATGGGCCTCATCTCGCCTGGAGGGGAGAACCTCCTGGATTTTCTCGAGTTGCGGCAGGTCTTCTCGAGTTACGACGGGGACCTCAGGGACCCGCTCCGGTGGCCTCAGGAAAGGCCAGTCCCCATGCGAGTTGCTAGGGGACCCCTCGGGATTCCTCTCCCGTCCATGCCGGGGCCTCAGTCCTTGTGTGGAGTCGGGGCCGGAACCTGAGGATTCCTCTCCAGTGTTGCCATGGATCTTGGGGTGCTTCTGAGTCTCCCCAGGGGAGTCAGGCCTCGTCTCGAGTGGGGGCATGCACGTGCGCTTTCCTCCCGAGCTGCAGCAGTAGTGTCACGCTTCCTGTCACGTGGATCAAGGGATCTGTGGCTTTCCCTCGAGGCTGTCCCTCCAGGCTTTCCAACGAGGCTTTCCCACAGGGCTGTGCCACGTGCCACCTTGGTGTGAGTCGATCCTCGGCGTGAAAGATGAGCCGGTGAAGGGAAAAGAGGTTCCTCTGGAATGGACTGAGACATCTGGGGGACTCTTGGAATGGTGGCACGACCCTGGAGTTCCTCTCGCCATTCCTGTTGAGAGGGCCTCCTCTTGAGATGCGACGGGAAGGCCGGGAACTCTTTCCCGACGAAGCAGGGAAAGGATCCCTCATCTCGAGCTACGAGGCGGAAACGGGGCTCCTCTGGATGTGGGCGGGACCCTCGTGATTCCTCTCGAGTGGAGACGGCTAGGTCGGGGAACTTCTTGATTTGCACCAAGGGTGTGAAGGAGCCTTTCGAAGTTCCAGAGGTGAGGTGTGATCAGCCTCGAGACGCCTCAGCGGAAATGGGCCTCATCTCGCCTGGAGGGGAGAACCTCCTGGATTTTCTCGAGTTGCGGCAGGTCTTCTCGAGTTACGACGGGGACCTCAGGGACCCGCTCTGGTGGCCTCAGGAAAGGCCAGTCCCCATGCGAGTTGCTAGGGGACCTCTCGGGATTCCTCTCCCGTCCATGCCGGGGCCTCAGTCCTTGTGTGGAGTCAGGGCCGGAGCCTGAGGATTCCTCTCCAGTGTTGCCATGGATCTTGGGGTGCTTCTGAGTCTCCCCAGGGGAGTCAGGCCTCGTCTCGAGTGGGGGCATGCACGTGCGCTTTCCTCCCGAGCTGCAGCAGTAGTGTCACGCTTCCTGTCACGTGGATCAAGGGATCTGTGGCTTTCCCTCGAGGCTGTCCCTCGAGGCTTTCCCACGAGGCTTTCCCACAGGGCTGTGCCACGTGCCACCTTGTTGGGAGTCGATCCTCGGCGTGAAAGACGAGCCGGTGAAGGGAAAAGAGGTTCCTCTGGAATGGACTGAGACATCTGGGGGACTCTTGGAATGGTGGCACGACCCTGGAGTTCCTCTCGCCGTTCCTGTTGAGAGGGCATCCTCTTGAGATGCGACGGGAACGCCGGGAACTCTTTCCCGACGAAGCAGGGAAAGGATCCCTCATCTCGAGCTACGAGGCGGAAACGGGGCTCCTCTGGATGTGGGCGGGACCCTCGTGATTCCTCTCGAGTGGAGACGGCTAGGTCGGGGAACTTCTTGATTTGCACCAAGGGTGTGAAGGAGCCTTTCTAAGTTCCAGAGGTGAGGTGTGATCAGCCTCGAGACGCCTCAGCGGAAATGGGCCTCATCTCGCCTGGAGGGGAGAACCTCCTGGATTTTCTCGAGTTGCGGCAGGTCTTCTCGAGTTACGACGGGGACCTCAGGGACCCGCTCTGGTGGCCTCAGGAAAGGCCAGTCCCCATGCGAGTTGCTAGGGGACCTCTCGGGATTCCTCTCCCGTCCATGCCGGGGCCTCAGTCCTTGTGTGGAGTCGGGGCCGGAACCTGAGGATTCCTCTCCAGTGTTGCCATGGATCTTGGGGTGCTTCTGAGTCTCCCCAGGGGAGTCAGGCCTCGTCTCGAGTGGGGGCATGCACGTGCGCTTTCCTCCCGAGCTGCAGCTGTAGTGTCACGCTTCCTGTCACGTGGATCAAGGGATCTGTGGCTTTCCCTCGAGGCTGTCCCTCGAGGCTTTCCCATGAGGCTTTCCCACAGGGCTGTCCAACGTGCCACCTTGGTGTGAGTCGATCCTCGGCGTGAAAGACGAGCCGGTGAAGGGAAAAGAGGTTCCTCTGGAATGGACTGAGACATCCTGGGGACTCTTGGAATGGTGGCACGACCCTGGAGTTCCTCTCGCCGTTCCTGTAGAGAGGGCCTCCTCTTGAGATGCGACGGGAAGGCCGGGAACTCTTTCCCGACGAAGCAGGGAAAGGATCCCTCATCTCGAGCTACGAGGCGGAAAAGGGGCTCCTCTGGATGTGGGCGGGACCCTCGTGATTCCTCTCGAGTGGAGACGGGTATGTCGGGGAACTTCTTGATTTGCACCAAGGGTGTGAAGGACCCTTTCGAAGTTCCAGAGGGGAGGTGTGATCAGCCTCGAGACACCTCAGCGGACATGGGCCTCATCTGGCCTGGAGGGGAGAACCTCCTGGATTTTCTCGAGTTGCGGCAGGTCTTCTCGATTTACGACGGGGACCTCAGGGACCCGCTCTGGTGGCCTCAGGAAAGGCCAGTCCCCATGCGAGTTGCTAGGGGACCTCTCGGGATTCCTCTCCCGTCCATGCCGGGGCCTCAGTCCTTGTGTGGAGTCGGGGTCGGAACCTGAGGATTCCTCTCCAGTGTTGCCATGGATCTTGGGGTGCTTCTGAGTCTCCCCAGGGGAGTCAGGCCTCGTCTCGAGTGGGGGCATGCACGTGCGCTTTCCTCCCGAGCTGCAGCTGTAGTGTCACGCTTCCTGTCACGTGGATCAAGGGATCTGTGGCTTTCCCTCGAGGCTGTCCCTCGAGGCTTTCCAACGAGGCTTTCCCACAGGGCTGTGCCACGTGCCACCTTGGTGTGAGTCGATCCTCGGCGTGAAAGACGAGCCGGTGAAGGGAAAAGAGGATGCTCTGGAATGGACTGAGACATCTGGGGGACTCTTGGAATGGTGGCACGACCCTGGAGTTCCTCTCGCCGTTCCTGTTGAGAGGGCCTCCTCTTGAGATGCGACGGGAACGCCGGGAACTCTTTCCCGACGAAGCAGGGAAAGGATCCCTCATCTCGAGCTACGAGGCGGAAACGGGGCTCCTCTGGATGTGGGCGGGACCCTCGTGATTCCTCTCGAGTGGAGACGGCTAGGTCGGGGAACTTCTTGATTTGCACCAAGGGTGTGAAGGAGCCTTTCGAAGTTCCAGAGGTGAGGTGTGATCAGCCTCGAGACGCCTCAGCGGACATGGGCCTCATCTCGCCTGGAGGGGAGAACCTCCTGGATTTTCTCGAGTTGCGGCAGGTCTTCTCGAGTTACGACGGGGACCTCAGGGACCCGCTCTGGTGGCCTCAGGAAAGGCCAGTCCCCATGCGAGTTGCTAGGGGACCTCTCGGGATTCCTCTCCCGTCCATGCCGGGGCCTCAGTCCTTGTGTGGAGTCGGGGCCGGAACCTGAGGATTCCTCTCCAGTGTTGTCATGGAACTTGGGGTGCTTCTATGTCTCCCCAGGGGAGTCAGGCCTCGTCTCGAGTGGGGGCATGCACGTGCGCTTGCCTCCTGATCTGCAGCAGTAGTGTCACGCTTCCTGTCACGTGGATCAAGGGATCTGTGGCTTTCCCTCGAGGCTGTCCCTCGAGGCTTTCCCACGAGGCTTTCTCACAGGGCTGTGCCACGTGCCACCTTGGTGTGAGTCGATCCTCGGCGTGAAAGACGAGCCGGTGAAGGCAAAAGAGGTTCCTCTGGAATGGACTGAGCCATCTGGGGGACTCTTGGAATGGTGGCACGACCCTGGAGTTCCTCTCGCCGTTCCTGTTGAGAGGGCCTCCTCTTGAGATGCGACGGGAACGCCGGGAACTCTTTCCCGACGAAGCAGGGAAAGGATCCCACATCTCGAGCTACGAGGCGGAAACATGGCTCCTCTGGATGTGGGCGGGACCCTCGTGATTCCTCTCGAGTGGAGACGGGTATGTCGGGGAACTTCTTTATTTGCACCAAGGGTGTGAAGGAGCCTTTCGAAGTTCCAGAGGTGAGGTGTGATCAGCCTCGAGACGCCTCAGCGGAAATGGGCCTCATCTCGCCTGGAGGGGAGAACCTCCTGGATTTTCTCGAGTTGCGGCAGGTCTTCTCGAGTTACGACGGGGACCTCAGGGACCCGCTCTGGTGGCCTCAGGAAAGGCCAGTCCCCATGCGAGTTGCTAGGGGACCTCTCGGGATTCCTCTCCCGTCCATGCCGGGGCCTCAGTCCTTGTGTGGAGTCGCGCCCGGAACCTGAGGATTCCTCTCCAGTGTTGCCATGGATCTTGGGGTGCTTCTGAGTCTCCCCAGGGGAGTCAGGCCTCGTCTCGAGTGGGGGCATGCACGTGGCTTTCCTCCCGAGCTGCAGCAGTAGTGTCACGCTTCCTGTCACGTGGATCAAGCGATCTGTGGCTTTCCCTCGAGGCTGTCCCTCGAGGCTTTCCCACGAGGCTTTCCCAGAGGGCTGTGCCACGTGCCACCTTGGTGTGAGTCGATCCTCGGCGTGAAAGACGAGCCGGTGAAGGGAAAAGAGGTTCCTCTGGAATGGACTGAGACATCTGGGGGACTCTTGGAATGGTGGCACGACCCTGGAGTTCCTCTCGCCGTTCCGGTTGAGAGGGCCTCCTCTTGAGATGCGACGGGAACGCCGGGAACTCTTTCCCGACGAAGCAGGGTAAGGATCCCTCATCTCGAGCTACGAGGCGGAAACGGGGCTCCTCTGGATGTGGGCGGGACCCTCGTGATTCCTCTCGAGTGGAGACGGCTATGTCGGGGAACTTCTTGATTTGCACCAAGGGTGTGAAGGACCCTTTCGAAGTTCCAAAGGTGAGGTGTGATCAGCCTCGAGACGCCTCAGCGGAAATGGGCCTCATCTCGCCTGGAGGGGAGAACTTCCTGGATTTTCTCGAGTTGCGGCAGGTCTTCTCGAGTTACGACGGGGACCTCAGGGACCCGCTCTGGTGGCCTCAGGAAAGGCCAGTCCCCATGCGAGTTGCTAGGGGACCTCTCGGGGTTCCTCTCCCGTCCATGCCGGGGCCTCAGTCCATGTGCGGAGTCGGGGCCGGAACCTGAGGATTCCTCTCCAGTGTTGCCATGGATCTTGGGGTGCTTCTGAGTCTCCCCAGGGGAGTCAGGCCTCGTCTCGTGTGGGGGCATGCACGTGCGCTTTCCTCCCGAGCTGCAGCAGTAGTGTCACGCTTCCTGTCACGTGGATCAAGGGATCTGTGGCTTTCCCTCGAGGCTGTCCCTCGAGGCTTTCCCACGAGGCTTTCCCACAGGGCTGTGCCACGTGCCACCTTGGTGTGAGTCGATCCTTGGCGTGAAAGACGAGCCGGTGAAGGAAAAGAGGTTCCTCTGGAATGGACTGAGACATCTGGGGGACTCTTGGAATGGTGGCACGACCCTGGAGTTCCTCTCACCGTTCCTGTTGAGAGGGCCTCCTCTTGAGATGCGACGGGAACGCCGGGAACTCTTTCCCGACGAAGCAGGGTAAGGATCCATCATCTCGAGCTACGAGGCGGAAACGGGGCTCCTCTGGATGTGGGCGGGACCCTCGTGATTCCTCTCGAGTGGAGACGGCTATGTCGGGAAACTTCTTGATTTGCACCAAGGGTGTGAAGGACCCTTTCGAAGTTCCAGAGGTGAGGTGTGATCAGCCTCGAGACGCCTCAGCGGAAATGGGCCTCATCTCGCCTGGAGGGGAGAACCTCCTGGATTTTCTCGAGTTGCGGCAGGTCTTCTCGAGTTACGACGGGGACCTCAGGGACCCGCTCTGGTGGCCTCAGGAAAGGCCAGTCCCCATGCGAGTTGCTAGGGGACCTCTCGGGATTCCTCTCCCGTCCATGCCGGGGCCTCAGTCCTTGTGCGGAGTCGGGGCCGGAACCTGAGGATTCCTCTCCAGTGTTGCCATGGATCTTGGGGTGCTTCTGAGTCTCCCCAGGGGAGTCAGGCCTCGTCTCGAGTGGGGGCATGCACGTGCGCTTTCCTCCCGAGCTGCAGCAGTAGTGTCACGCTTCCTGTCACGTGGATCAAGGGATCTGTGGCTTTCCCTCGAGGCTGTCCCTCGAGGCTTTCCCACGAGGCTTTCCCACAGGGCTGTGCCACGTGCCACCTTGGTGTGAGTCGATCCTCGGCGTGAAAGACGAGCCGGTGAAGGAAAAGAGGTTCCTCTGGAATGGACTGAGACATCTGGGGGACTCTTGGAAAGGTGGCACGACCCTGGAGTTCCTCTCGCCGTTCCTGTTGAGAGGGCCTCCTCTTGAGATGCGACGGGAACGCCGGGAACTCTTTCCCGACGAAGCAGGGAAAGGATCCCTCATCTCGAGCTACGAGGCGGAAACGGGGCTCCTCTGGATGTGGGCGGGACCCTCGTGATTCCTCTCGAGTGGAGACGGGTATGTCGGGGAACTTCTTGATTTGCAGCAAGGGTGTGAATGAGCCTTTCGAGGTTCCAGAGGTGAGGTGTGATCCGCCTCGAGACGCCTCAGCGGAAATGGGCCTCATCTCGCCTGGAGGGGAGAACCTCCTGGATTTTCTCGAGTTGCGGCAGGTCTTCTCGAGTTACGACGGGGACCTCAGGGACCCGCTCTGGTGGCCTCAGGAAAGGCCAGTCCCCATGCGAGTTGCTAGGGGGCCTCTCGGGATTACTCTGCCGTCCATGCTGGGGCCTCAGTCCTTGTGTGGAGTCGGGGCCGGAACCTGAGGATTCCTCTCCAGTGTTGCCATGGATCTTGGGGTGCTTCTGAGTCTCCCCAGGGGAGTCAGGCCTCGTCTCGAGTGGGGGCATGTACGTGCGCATTCCTCCCGAGCTGCAGCAGTAGTGTCACGCTTCCTGTCACGTGGATCAAGGGATCTGTGGCTTTCCCTCGAGGCTGTCCCTCGAGGCTTTCCCACGAGGCTTTCCCACAGGGCTCTGCCACGTGCCACCCTGGTGTGAGTCGATCCTCGGCGTGAAAGACGAACCGGTGAAGGGAAAAGAGTTTCCTCTGGAATGGACTGAGACATCTGGGGGACTCTTGGATTGGTGGCACGACCCTGGAGTTCCTCTCGCCGTTCCTGTTGAGAGTGCCTCCTCTTGAGATGCGACGGGAAAGCCGGGAACTCTTTCCCGACGAAGCAGGGAAAGGATCCCTCATCTCGAGCTACGAGGGGGAAACGGGGCTCCTCTGGATGTGGGCGGGACCCTCGTGATTCCTCTCGAGTGGAGACGGCTATATCGGGGAACTTCTTGATTTGCACCAAGGGTGTGAAGGACCCTTTCGAAGCTCCAGAGGTGAGGTGTGATCAGCCTCGAGACGCCTCAGCGGAAATGGGCCTCATCTCGCCTGGATGGGAGAACCTCCTGGATTTTCTCGAGTTGCGGTAGGTCTTCTCAAGTTACGACGGGGACCTCAGGGATCCGCTCTGGTGGCCTCAGGAAAGGCCAGTCCCCTTGCGAGTTGCTAGGGGACCTCTCGGGATTCCTCTCCCGTCCATGACGGGGCCTCAGTCCTTGTGTGGAGTCGGGGCCGGAACCTGAGGATTCCTCTCCAGTGTTGCCATGGATCTTGGGGTGCTTCTGAGTCTCCCCAGGGGAGTCAGGCCTCGTCTCGAGTGGGGCCATGCACGTGCGCTTTCCTCCCGAGTTGCAGCAGTAGTGTCACGCTTCCTGTCACGTGGATCAAGGGATCTGTGGCTTTCCCTCGAGGCTGTCCCTCGAGGCTTTCCCACGAGGCTTTCCCACAGGGCTGTGCCACGTGCCACCTTGGTGTGAGTCGATCCTCGGCGTGAAAGACGAGCCGGTGAAGGGAAAAGTGGTTCCTCTGGAATGGACTGAGACATCTGGGGGACTCTTGGAATGGTGGCACGACCCTGGAGTTCCTCTCGCCGTTCCTGTTGAGAGGGCCTCCTCTTGAGATGCGACGGGAACGCCGGGAACTCTTTCCCGACGAAGCAGGGAAAGGATCCCTCATCTCGAGCTACGAGGCGGAAACGGGGCTCCTCTGGATGTGGGCGGGACCCTCGTGATTCCTCTCGAGTGGAGACGGCTATGTCGGGGAACTTCTTGATTTGCACCAAGGGTGTGAAGGACCCTTTCGAAGTTCCAGAGGTGAGGTGTGATCAGCCTCGAGACGCCTCAGCGGAAATGGGCCTCATCTCGCCTGGAGGGGAGAACCTCCTGGATTTTCTCGAGTTGCGGCAGGTCTTCTCGAGTTACGACGGGGACCTCAGGGACCCGCTCTGGTGGCCTCAGGAAAGGCCAGTCCACATGCGAGTTGCTAGGGGACCTCTCGGGATTCCTCTCCCGTCCATGCCGGGGCCTCAGTCCTTGTGCGGAGTCGGGGCCGGAACCTGAGGATTCCTCTCCAGTGTTGCCATGGATCTTGGGGTGCTTCTGAGTCTCCCCAGGGGAGTCAGGCCTCGTCTCGAGTGGGGGCATGCACGTGCGCTTTCCTCCCGAGCTGCAGCAGTAGTGTCACGCTTCCTGTCACGTGGATCAAGGGATCTGTGGCTTTCCCTCGAGGCTGTCCCTCGAGGCTTTCCCACGAGGCTTTCCCACAGGGCTGTGCCACGTGCCACCTTGGTGTGAGTCGATCCTCGGCGTGAAAGACGAGCCGGTGAAGGAAAAGAGGTTCCTCTGGAATGGACTGAGACATCTGGGGGACTCTTGGAAAGGTGGCACGACCCTGGAGTTCCTCTCGCCGTTCCTGTTGAGAGGGCCTCCTCTTGAGATGCGACGGGAACGCCGGGAACTCTTTCCCGACGAAGCAGGGAAAGGATCCCTCATCTCGAGCTACGAGGCGGAAACGGGGCTCCTCTGGATGTGGGCGGGACCCTCGTGATTCCTCTCGAGTGGAGACGGGTATGTCGGGGAACTTCTTGATTTGCAGCAAGGGTGTGAATGAGCCTTTCGAGGTTCCAGAGGTGAGGTGTGATCCGCCTCGAGACGCCTCAGCGGAAATGGGCCTCATCTCGCCTGGAGGGGAGAACCTCCTGGATTTTCTCGAGTTGCGGCAGGTCTTCTCGAGTTACGACGGGAACATCAGGGACCCGCTCTGGTGGCCTCAGGAAAGGCCAGTCCCCATGCGAGTTGCTAGGGGGCCTCTCGGGATTACTCTGCCGTCCATGCTGGGGCCTCAGTCCTTGTGTGGAGTCGGGGCCGGAACCTGAGGATTCCTCTCCAGTGTTGCCATGGATCTTGGGGTGCTTCTGAGTCTCCCCAGGGGAGTCAGGCCTCGTCTCGAGTGGGGGCATGTACGTGCGCATTCCTCCCGAGCTGCAGCAGTAGTGTCACGCTTCCTGTCACGTGGATCAAGGGATCTGTGGCTTTCCCTCGAGGCTGTCCCTCGAGGCTTTCCCACGAGGCTTTCCCACAGGGCTCTGCCACGTGCCACCCTGGTGTGAGTCGATCCTCGGCGTGAAAGACGAACCGGTGAAGGGAAAAGAGTTTCCTCTGGAATGGACTGAGACATCTGGGGGACTCTTGGATTGGTGGCACGACCCTGGAGTTCCTCTCGCCGTTCCTGTTGAGAGTGCCTCCTCTTGAGATGCGATGGGAAAGCCGGGAACTCTTTCCCGACGAAGCAGGGAAAGGATCCCTCATCTCGAGCTACGAGGGGGAAACGGGGCTCCTCTGGATGTGGGCGGGACCCTCGTGATTCCTCTCGAGTGGAGACGGCTATATCGGGGAACTTCTTGATTTGCACCAAGGGTGTGAAGGACCCTTTCGAAGCTCCAGAGGTGAGGTGTGATCAGCCTCGAGACGCCTCAGCGGAAATGGGCCTCATCTCGCCTGGATGGGAGAACCTCCTGGATTTTCTCGAGTTGCGGTAGGTCTTCTCAAGTTACGACGGGGACCTCAGGGATCCGCTCTGGTGGCCTCAGGAAAGGCCAGTCCCCTTGCGAGTTGCTAGGGGACCTCTCGGGATTCCTCTCCCGTCCATGACGGGGCCTCAGTCCTTGTGTGGAGTCGGGGCCGGAACCTGAGGATTCCTCTCCAGTGTTGCCATGGATCTTGGGGTGCTTCTGAGTCTCCCCAGGGGAGTCAGGCCTCGTCTCGAGTGGGGCCATGCACGTGCGCTTTCCTCCCGAGTTGCAGCAGTAGTGTCACGCTTCCTGTCACGTGGATCAAGGGATCTGTGGCTTTCCCTCGAGGCTGTCCCTCGAGGCTTTCCCACGAGGCTTTCCCACAGGGCTGTGCCACGTGCCACCTTGGTGTGAGTCGATCCTCGGCGTGAAAGACGAGCCGGTGAAGGGAAAAGTGGTTCCTCTGGAATGGACTGAGACATCTGGGGGACTCTTGGAATGGTGGCACGACCCTGGAGTTCCTCTCGCCGTTCCTGTTGAGAGGGCCTCCTCTTGAGATGCGACGGGAACGCCGGGAACTCTTTCCCGACGAAGCAGGGAAAGGATCCCTCATCTCGAGCTACGAGGCGGAAACGGGGCTCCTCTGGATGTGGGCGGGACCCTCGTGATTCCTCTCGAGTGGAGACGGCTATGTCGGGGAACTTCTTGATTTGCACCAAGGGTGTGAAGGACCCTTTCGAAGTTCCAGAGGTGAGGTGTGATCAGCCTCGAGACGCCTCAGCGGAAATGGGCCTCATCTCGCCTGGAGGGGAGAACTTCCTGGATTTTCTCGAGTTGCGGCAGGTCTTCTCGAGTTACGACGGGGACCTCAGGGACCCGCTCTGGTGGCCTCAGGAAAGGCCAGGCCCCATGCGAGTTGCTAGGGGACCTCTCGGGATTCCTCTCCCGTCCATGCCGGGGCCTCAGTCCTTGTGCGGAGTCGGGGCCGGAACCTGAGGATTCCTCTCCAGTGTTGCCATGGATCTTGGGGTGCTTCTGAGTCTCCCCAGGGGAGTCAGGCCTCGTCTCGAGTGGGGGCATGCACGTGCGCTTTCCTCCCGAGCTGCAGCAGTAGTGTCACGCTTCCTGTCACGTGGATCAAGGGATCTGTGGCTTTCCCTCGAGGCTGTCCCTCGAGGCTTTCCCACGAGGCTTTCCCACAGGGCTGTGCCACGTGCCACCTTGGTGTGAGTAGATCCTCGGCGTGAAAGACGAGCCGGTGAAGGCAAAAGAGGTTACTCTGGAATGGACTGAGACATCTGGGGGACTCTTGGAAAGGTGGCACGACCCTGGAGTTCCTCTCGCCGTTCCTGTTGAGAGGGCCTCCTCTTGAGATGCGCCCGGAACGCCGGGAACTCTTTCCCGACGAAGCAGGGAAAGGATCCCTCATCTCGAGCTACGAGGCGGAAACGGGGCTCCTCTGGATGTGGGCGGGACCCTCGTGATTCCTCTCGAGTGCAGACGGCTAGGTCGGGGAACTTCTTGATTTGCACCAAGGGTGTGAAGGAGCCTTTCGAGATTCCAGAGGTGAGGTGTGATCAACCTCGAGACGCCTCAGCGGAAATGGGCCTCATCTCGCCTGGAGGGGAGAACCTCCTGGATTTTCTCGAGTTGCGGCAGGTCTTCTCGAGTTACGACGGGGACCTCAGGGACCCGCTCTGGTGGCCTCAGGAAAGGCCAGTCCCCATGCGAGTTGCTAGGGGACCTCTCGGGATTCCTTTCCCGTCCATGCCGGGGCCTCAGTCCTTGTGTGGAGTCGGGCCCGGAACCTGAGGATTCCTCTCCAGTGTTGCCATGGATCTTGGGGTGCTTCTGAGTCTCCCCAGGGGAGTCAGGCCTCGTCTCGAGTGGGGGCATGCACGTGCGCTTTCCTCCAGAGCTGCAGCAGTAGTGTCACGCTTCCTGTCACGTGGATCAAGGGATCTGTGGCTTTCCCTCGAGGCTGTCCCTCGAGGCTTTCCCACGAGGCTTTCCCACAGGGCTGTGCCACGTGCCACCTTGGTGTGAGTCGATCCTCGGCGTGAAAGACGAGCCGGTGAAACGAAAAGAGTTTCCTCTGGAATGGACTGAGACATCTGGGGGACTCTTGGAATGGTGGCACGACCCTGGAGTTTCTCTCGCAGTTCCTGTTGAGAGGGCCTCCTCTTGAGATGCGACGGGAACGCCGGGAACTCTTTCCCGACGAAGCAGGGAAAGGATCCCTCATCTCGAGCTACGAGGCGGAAACGGGGCTCCTCTGGATGTGGGCGGGACCCTCGTGATTCCTCTCGAGTGGAGACGGCTATGTCGGGGATCTTCTTGATTTGCACCAAGGGTGTGAAGGAGCCTTTCGAAGTTCCAGAGGTGAGGTGTGATTAGCCTCGAGATGCCTCAGCGGAAATAGGCCTCATCTCGCCTGGAGGGGAGAACCTCCTGGATTTTCTCGAGTTGCGGCAGGTCTTCTCGAGTTACGACGGGGACCTCAGGGACCCGCTCTGGTGGCCTCAGGAAAGGCCAGTCCCCATGCGAGTTGCTAGGGGACCTCTCGGGATTCCTCTCCCGTCCATGCCGGGGACTCAGTCCTTGTGTGGAGTCGGGGCCGGAACCTGAGGATTCCTCTCCAGTGTTGCCTTGGATCTTGGGGTGCTTCTCAGTCTCCCCAGGGGAGTCAGGACTCGTCTCGAGTGGGGGCATGCACGTGCGCTTTCCTCCCGAGCTGCAGCAGTAGTGTCACGCTACCTGTCACGTGGATCAAGGGATCTGTGGCTTTCCCTCGAGGCTGTCCCTCGAGGCTTTCCCACGAGGCTTTCCCACAGGGCTGTGCCACGTGCCTCCTTGGTGTGAGTCGATCCTCGGCGTGAAAGACGAGCCGGTGAAGGGAAAAGAGGTTCCTCTGTAATGGACTGAGACATCTGGGGGACTCTTGGAATGGTGGCACGACCCTGGAGTTCCTCTCGCCGTTCCTGTTGAGAGGGCCTCCTCTTGAGATGCGACGGGAACGCCGGGAACTCTTTCCCGACGAAGCAGGGAAAGGATCCCTCATCTCGAGCTACGAGGCGGAAACGGGGCTCCTCTGGATGTGGGCGGGACCCTCGTGATTCCTCTCGAGTGGAGACGGGTATGTCGGGGAACTTCTTGATTTGCACCAAGGGTGTGAAGGACCCTTTCGAAGTTCCAGAGGTGAGGTGTGATCAGCCTCGAGACGCCTCAGCGTAAATGGGCCTCATCTCGCCTGGAGGGGAGAACTTCCTGGATTTTCTCGAGTTGCGGCAGGTCTTCTCGTGTTACGACAGGGACCTCACGGACCCGCTCTGGTGGCCTCAGGAAAGGCCAGTCCCCATGCGAGTTGCTAGGGGACCTCTCGGGATTCCTCTCCCGTCCATGCCGGGGCCTCAGTCCTTGTGTGGAGTCCGGGCCGGAACCTGAGGATTCCTCTCCATTGTTGCCATGGATCTTGGGGAACTTCTGAGTCTCCCCAGGGGAGTCAGGCGGCGTCTCGAGTGGGGGCATGCACGTGCGCTTTCCTCCCGAGCTGCAGCAGTAGTGTCAAGCTTCCTGTCACGTGAATCAAGGGATCTGTGGCTTTCCCTCGAGGCTGTCCCTCGAGGCTTTCCCACGAGGCTTTCCCACAGGGCTCTGCCACGTGCCACCCTGGTGTGAGTCGATCCTCAGCGTGAAAGACGAGCCGGTGAAGGGAAAAGAGGTTCCTCTGGAATGGACTGAGACATCTGGGGGACTCTTGGAATGGTGGCACGACCCTGGAGTTCCTCTCGCCGTTCCTGTTGAGAGGGCCTCCTCTTGAGATGCGACGGGAACGCCGGGAACTCTTTCCCGACGAAGCAGGGAAAGGATCCCTCATCTCGAGCTACGAGGCGGAAACGGGGCTCCTCTGGATGTGGGCGGGACCCTCGTGATTCCTCTCGAGTGGAGACGGCTAGGTCGGGGAACTTCTTGATTTGCACCAAGGGTGTGAAGGACCCTTTCGAAGTTCCAGAGGTGAGGTATAATCAGCCTCGAGACGCCTCAGCGGAAATGGGCCTCATCTCGCCTGGAGGGGAGAACCTCCTGGATTTTCTCGAGTTGCGGCAGGTCTTCTCGAGTTACGACGGGGACCTCAGGGACCCGCTCTGGTGGCCTCAGGAAAGGCCAGTCCCCATGCGAGTTGCTAGGGGACCTCTCGGGATTCCTCTCCCGTCCATGCCGGAGCCTCAGTCCTTGTGTGGAGTCGGGCCCGGAACCTGAGGATTCCTCTCCAGTGTTGCCATGGATCTTGGGGTGCTTCTGAGTCTCCCCAGGGGAGTCAGGCCTCGTCTCGAGTGGGGGCATGCACGTGCGCTTTCCTCCCGAGTTGCAGCAGTAGTGTCACGCTTCCTGTCACGTGGATCAAGGGATCTGTGGCTTTCCCTCGAGGCTGTCCCTCGAGGCTTTCCCACGAGGCTTTCCCACAGGGCTGTGCCACGTGCCACCGTGGTGTGAGTCGATCCTCGGCGTGAAAGACGGGCCGGTGAAGGGAAAAGAGGTTCCTCTGGAATGGACTGAGACATCTGGGGGACTCTTGGAATGGTGGCACGACCCTGGAGTTCCTCTCGCCGTTCCTGTTGAGAGGGCCTCCTCTTGAGATGCGCCGGGAACGCCGGGAACTCTTTCCCGACGAAGCAGGGAAAGGATCCCTCATCTCGAGCTACGAGGCGGAAACGGGGCTCCTCTGGATGTGGGCGGGACCCTCGTGATTCCTCTCGAGTGCAGACGGCTAGGTCGGGGAACTTCTTGATTTGCACCAAGGGTGTGAAGGAGCCTTTCGAGATTCCAGAGGTGAGGTGTGATCAGCCTCGAGACGCCTCAGCGGAAATGGGCCTCATCTCGCCTGGAGGGGAGAACCTCCTGGATTTTCTCGAGTTGCGGCAGGTCTTCTCGATTTACGACGGGGACCTCAGGGACCCGCTCTGGTGGCCTCAGGAAAGGCCAGTCCCCATGCGAGTTGCTAGGGGACCTCTCGGGATTCCTTTCCCGTCCATGCCGGGGCCTCAGTCCTTGTGTGGAGTCGGGCCCGGAACCTGAGGATTCCTCTCCAGTGTTGCCATGGATCTTGGGGTGCTTCTGAGTCTCCCCAGGGGAGTCAGGCCTCGTCTCGAGTGGGGGCATGCACGTGCGCTTTCCTCCAGAGCTGCAGCAGTAGTGTCACGCTTCCTGTCACGTGGATCAAGGGATCTGTGGCTTTCCCTCGAGGCTGTCCCTCGAGGCTTTCCCACGAGGCTTTCCCACAGGGCTGTGCCACGTGCCACCTTGGTGTGAGTCGATCCTCGGCGTGAAAGACGAGCCGGTGAAACGAAAAGAGTTTCCTCTGGAATGGACTGAGACATCTGGGGGACTCTTGGAATGGTGGCACGACCCTGGAGTTTCTCTCGCAGTTCCTGTTGAGAGGGCCTCCTCTTGAGATGCGACGGGAACGCCGGGAACTCTTTCCCGACGAAGCAGGGAAAGGATCCCTCATCTCGAGCTACGAGGCGGAAACGGGGCTCCTCTGGATGTGGGCGGGACCCTCGTGATTCCTCTCGAGTGGAGACGGCTATGTCGGGGATCTTCTTGATTTGCACCAAGGGTGTGAAGGAGCCTTTCGAAGTTCCAGAGGTGAGGTGTGATTAGCCTCGAGATGCCTCAGCGGAAATGGGCCTCATCTCGCCTGGAGTGGAGAACCTCCTGGATTTTCTCGAGTTGCGGCAGGTCTTCTCGAGTTACGACGGGGACCTCAGGGACCCGCTCTGGTGGCCTCAGGAAAGGCCAGTCCCCATGCGAGTTGCTAGGGGACCTCTCGGGATTCCTCTCCCGTCCATGCCGGGGACTCAGTCCTTGTGTGGAGTCGGGGCCGGAACCTGAGGATTCCTCTCCAGTGTTGCCTTGGATCTTGGGGTGCTTCTGAGTCTCCCCAGGGGAGTCAGGCCTCGTCTCGAGTGGGGGCATGCACGTGCGCTTTCCTCCCGAGCTGCAGCAGTAGTGTCACGCTTCCTGTCACGTGGATCAAGGGATCTGTGGCTTTCCCTCGAGGCTGTCCCTCGAGGCTTTCCCACGAGGCTTTCCCACAGGGCTGTGCCACGTGCCTCCTTGGTGTGAGTCGATCCTCGGCGTGAAAGACGAGCCGGTGAAGGGAAAAGAGGTTCCTCTGTAATGGACTGAGACATCTGGGGGACTCTTGGAATGGTGGCACGACCCTGGAGTTCCTCTCGCCGTTCCTGTTGAGAGGGCCTCCTCTTGAGATGCGACGGGAACGCCGGGAACTCTTTCCCGACGAAGCAGGGAAAGGATCCCTCATCTCGAGCTACGAGGCGGAAACGGGGCTCCTCTGGATGTGGGCGGGACCCTCGTGATTCCTCTCGAGTGGAGACGGGTATGTCGGGGAACTTCTTGATTTGCACCAAGGGTGTGAAGGACCCTTTCGAAGTTCCAGAGGTGAGGTGTGATCAGCCTCGAGACGCCTCAGCGTAAATGGGCCTCATCTCGCCTGGAGGGGAGAACTTCCTGGATTTTCTCGAGTTGCGGCAGGTCTTCTCGTGTTACGACAGGGACCTCACGGACCCGCTCTGGTGGCCTCAGGAAAGGCCAGTCCCCATGCGAGTTGCTAGGGGACCTCTCGGGATTCCTCTCCCGTCCATGCCGGGGCCTCAGTCCTTGTCTGGAGTCCGGGCCGGAACCTGAGGATTCCTCTCCATTGTTGCCATGGATCTTGGGGAACTTCTGAGTCTCCCCAGGGGAGTCAGGCGGCGTCTCGAGTGGGGGCATGCACGTGCGCTTTCCTCCCGAGCTGCAGCAGTAGTGTCAAGCTTCCTGTCACGTGAATCAAGGGATCTGTGGCTTTCCCTCGAGGCTGTCCCTCGAGGCTTTCCCACGAGGCTTTCCCACAGGGCTCTGCCACGTGCCACCCTGGTGTGAGTCGATCCTCAGCGTGAAAGACGAGCCGGTGAAGGGAAAAGAGGTTCCTCTGGAATGGACTGAGACATCTGGGGGACTCTTGGAATGGTGGCACGACCCTGGAGTTTCTCTCGCAGTTCCTGTTGAGAGGGCCTCCTCTTGAGATGCGACGGGAACGCCGGGAACTCTTTGACGACGAAGCAGGGAAAGGATCCCTCATCTCGAGCTACGAGGCGGAAACGGGGCTCCTCTGGATGTGGGCGGGACCCTCGTGATTCCTCTCGAGTGGAGACGGCTATGTCGGGGAACTTCTTGATTTGCACCAAGGGTGTGAAGGAGCCTTTCGAAGTTCCAGAGGTGAGGTGTGATCAACCTCGAGACGCCTCAGCGGAAATGGGCCTCATCTCGCCTGGAGGGGAGAACCTCCTGGATTTTCTCGAGTTGCGGCAGGTCTTCTCGAGTTACGACGGGGACCTCAGGGACCCGCTCTGGTGGCCTCAGGAAAGGCCAGTCCCCATGCGAGTTGCTAGGGGACCTCTCGGGATTCCTCTCCCGTCCATGCCGGGGCCTCAGTCCTTGTGTGGAGTCGGGGCCGGAACCTGAGGATTCCTCTCCAGTGTTGCCTTGGATCTTGGGGTACTTCTGAGTCTCCCCAGGGGAGTCAGGCCTCGTCTCGAGTGGGGGCATGCACGTGCGCTTTCCTCCCGAGTTGCAGCAGTAGTGTCACGCTTCCTGTCACGTGGATCAAGGGATCTGTGGCTTTCCCTCGAGGCTGTCCCTCGAGGCTTTCCCACGAGGCTTTCCCACAGGGCTGTGCCACGTGCCACCGTGGTGTGAGTCGATCCTCGGCGTGAAAGACGGGCCGGTGAAGGGAAAAGAGGTTCCTCTGGAATGGACTGAGACATCTGGGGGACTCTTGGAATGGTGGCACGACCCTGGAGTTCCTCTCGCCGTTCCTGTTGAGAGGGCCTCCTCTTGAGATGCGACGGGAACGCCGGGAACTCTTTCCCGACGAAGCAGGGAAAGGATCCCTCATCTCGAGCTACGAGGCGGAAACGGGGCTCCTCTGGATGTGGGCGGGACCCTCGTGATTCCTCTCGAGTGGAGACGGGTATGTCGGGGAACTTCTTGATTTGCAACAAGGGTGTGAAGGAGCCTTTCGAAGTTCCAGAGGTGAGGTGTGATCAGCCTCGAGACGCCTCAGCGGAAATGGGCCTCATCTCGCCTGGAGGGGAGAACCTCCTGGATTTTCTCGAGTTGCGGCAGGTCTTCTCGAGTTACGACGGGGACCTCAGGGACCCGCTCTGGTGGCCTCAGGAAAGGCCAGTCCCCATGCGAGTTGCTAGGGGACCTCTCGGGATTCCTCTCCCGTCCATGCCGGGGCCTCAGTCCTTGTGTGGAGTCGGGGCCGGAACCTGAGGATTCCTCTCCAGTGTTGCCTTCGATCTTGGGGTGCTTCTGAGTCTCCCCAGGGGAGTCAGGCCTCGTCTCGAGTGGGGGCATGCACGTGCGCTTTCCTCCCGAGCTGCAGCAGTAGTGTCACGCTTCCTGTCACGTGGATCAAGGGATCTGTGGCTTTCCCTCGAGGCTGTCCCTCGAGGCTTTCCCACGAGGCTTTCCCACAGGGCTGTGCCACGTGCCACCTTGGTGTGAGTCGATCCTCGGCGTGAAAGACGGGCCGGTGAAGGGAAAAGAGGTTCCTCTGGAATGGACTGAGACATCTGGGGGACTCTTGGAATGGTGGCACGACCCTGGAGTTCCTCTCGCCGTTCCTGTTGAGAGGGCCTCCTCTTGAGATGCGACGGGAACGCCGGGAACTCTTTCCCGACGAAGCAGGGAAAGGATCCATCATCTCGAGCTACGAGGCGGAAACGGGGCTCCTCTGGATGTGGGCGGGACCCTCGTGATTCCTCTCGAGTGGAGACGGGTATGTCGGGGAACTTCTTGATTTGCACCAAGGGTGTGAAGGAGCCTTTCGAAGTTCCAGAGGTGAGGTGTGATCAGCCTCGAGACGCCTCAGCGGAAATGGGCCTCATCTCGCCTGGAGGGGAGAACTTCCTGGATTTTCTCGAGTTGCGGCAGGTCTTCTCGAGTTACGACGGGGACCTCAGGGACCCGCTCTGGTGGCCTCAGGAAAGGCCAGTCCCCATGCGAGTTGCTAGGGGACCTCTCGGGATTCCTCTCCCGTCCATGCCGGGGCCTCAGTCCTTGTGCGGAGTCGGGGCCGGAACCTGAGGATTACTCTCCAGTGTTGCCATGGATCTTGGGGTGCTTCTGAGTGTCCCCAGGGGAGTCGGGCCTCGTCTCGAGTGGGGGCATGCACGTGCGCTTTCCTCCCGAGCTGCAGCAGTAGTGTCACGCTTCCTGTCAAGTGGATCAAGCGATCTGTGGCTTACCCTCGAGGCTGTCCCTCGAGGCTTTCCCACGAGGCTTTCCCACAGGGCTGTGCCACGTGCCACCTTGGTGTGAGTCGATCCTCGGCGTGAAAGACGAGCCGGTGAAGGGAAAAGAGGTTCCTCTGGAATGGACTGAGACATCTGGGGGACTCTTGGAATGGTGGCACGACCCTGGAGTTCCTCTTGCCGTTCCTGTTGAGAGGGCCTCCTCTTGAGATGCGACGGGAACTCCGGGAACTCTTTCCCGACGAAGCAGGGAAAGGATCCCTCATCTCGAGCTACGAGGCGGAAACGGGGCTCCTCTGGATGTGGGCGGGACCCTCGTGATTCCTCTCGAGTGGAGACGGCTATGTCGGGGAACTTCTTGATTTGCACCAAGGGTGTGAAGTACCCTTTCGAAGTTCCAGAGGTGAGGTGTGATCAGCCTCGAGACGCCTCAGCGGAAATGGGCCTCATCTCGCCTGGAGGGGAGAACCTCCTGGATTTTCTCGAGTTGCGGCAGGTCTTCTCGAGTTACGACGGGGACCTCAGGGACCCGCTCTGGTGGCCTCAGGAAAGGCCAGTCCCCATGCGAGTTGCTAGGGGACGTCTCGGGATTCCTCTCCCGTCCATGCCGGGGCCTCAGTCCTTGTGTGGAGTCGGGGCCGGAACCTGAGGATTCCTCTCCAGTGTTGCCATGGATCTTGGGGTGCTTCTGAGTCTCCCCAGGGGAGTCAGGCCTCGTCTCGAGTGGGGGCATGCACGTGCGCTTTCCTCCCGAGCTGCAGCAGTAGTGTCACGCTTCCTGTCACGTGGATCAAGCGATCTGTGGCTTTCCCTCGAGGCTGTCCCTCGAGGCTTTCCCACGAGGCTTTCCCACAGGGCTGTGCCACGTGCCACCTTGGTGTGAGTCGATCCTCGGCGTGAAAGACAAGCCGGTGAAGGGAAAAGAGGTTCCTCTGGAATGGACTGAGACATCTGGGGGACTCTTGGAATGGTGGCACGACCCTGGAGTTCCTCTCGCCGTTCCTGTTGAGAGGGCCTCCTCTTGAGATGCGACGGGAACGCCGGGAACTCTTTCCCGACGAAGCAGGGAAAGGATCCCTCATCTCGAGCTACGAGGCGGAAACGGGGCTCCTCTGGATGTGGGCGGGACCCTCGTGATTCCTCTCGAGTGGAGACGGCTAGGTCGGGGAACTTCTTGATTTGCACCAAGGGTGTGAAGGAGCCTTTCGAAGTTACAGAGGTGAGGTGTGATCAGCCTCGAGACGCCTCAGCGGAAATGGGCCTCATCTCGCCTGGAGGGGAGAACCTCCTGGATTTTCTCGAGTTGCGGCAGGTCTTCTCGAGTTACGACGGGGACCTCAGGGACCCGCTCTGTTGGCCTCAGGAAATGCCAGTCCCCATGCGAGTTGCTAGGGGACCTCTCGGGATTCCTCTCCCGTCCATGCCGGGGCCTCAGTCCTTGTGCGGAGTCGGGGCCGGAACCTGAGGATTCCTCTCCAGTGTTGCCATGGATCTTGGGGTGCTTCTGAGTCTCCCCAGGGGAGTCAGGCCTCGTCTCGAGTGGGGGCATGTACGTGCGATTTCCTCCCGAGCTGAAGCAGTATTGTCACGCTTCCTGTCACGTGGATCAAGGGATCTGTGGCTTTCCCTCGAGGCTGTCCCTCGAGGCTTTCCCACGAGGCTTTCCCACAGGGCTGTGCCACGTGCCACCTTGGTGTGAGTCGATCCTGGGCGTGAAAGACGAGCCGGTGAAGGAAAAGAGGTTCCTCTGGAATGGACTGAGACATCTGGGGGACTCTTGGAATGGTGGAACTACCCTGGAGTTCCTCTCGACGTTCCTGTTGAGAGGGCCTCCTCTTGAGATGCGACGGGAACGCCGGGAACTCTTTCCCGACGAAGCAGGGAAAGGATCCCTCATCTCGACCTACGAGGCGGAAACGGGGCTCCTCTGGATGTGGGCGGGACCCTCGTGATTCCTCTCGAGTGGAGACGGGTATGTCGGGGAACTTCTTGATTTGCACCAAGGGTGTGAAGGAGCCTTTCGAGGTTCCAGAGGTGAGATGTGATCAGCCTCGAGACGCCTCAGCGGAAATGGGCCTCATCTCGCCTGGAGGGGAGAACCTCCTGGATTTTCTCGAGTTGCGGCAGGTCTTCTCGAGTTACGACGGGGACCTCAGGGACCCGCTCTGGTGGCCTCAGGAAAGGCCAGTCCCCATGCGAGTTGCTAGGGGACCTCTCGGGATTCCTCTCCCGTCCATGCCGGGGCCTCAGTTCTTGTGTGGAAGCGGGCCCGGAACCTGAGGATTCCTCTCCAGTGTTGCCATGGATCTTGGGATGCTTCTGAGTCTCCCCAGGGGAGTCAGGCCTCGTCTCGAGTGGGGGCATGTACGTGCGCATTCCTCCCGAGCTGCAGCAGTAGTGTCACGCTTCCTGTCACGTGGATCAAGGGATCTGTGGCTTTCCCTCGAGGCTGTCCGTCGAGGCTTTCCCACGAGGCTTTCCCACAGGGCTGTGCCACGTGCCACCTTGGTGTGAGTCGATCCTCGGCGTGAAAGACGAGCCGGTGAAGGGAAAAGAGGTTCCTCTGGAATGGACTGAGACATCTGGGGGACTCTTGGAATGGTGGCACGACCCTGGAGTTCCTCTCGCCGTTCCTGTTGAGAGGGCCTCCTCTTGAGATGCGACGGGAACGCCGGGAACTCTTTCCCGACGAACCAGGGAAAGGATCCCTCATCTCGAGCTTCGAGGCGGAAACGGGGTCCTCTGGATGTGGGCGGGACCCTCGTGATTCCTCTCGAGTGGAGACGGGTATGTCGGGGAACTTCTTGATTTGCAGCAAGGGTGTGAATGAGCCTTTCGAGGTTCCAGAGGTGAGGTGTGATCCGCCTCGAGACGCCTCAGCGGAAATGGGCCTCATCTCGCCTGGAGGGGAGAACCTCCTGGATTTTCTCGAGTTGCGGCAGGTCTTCTCGAGTTACGACGGGGACCTCAGGGACCCGCTCTGGTGGCCTCAGGAAAGGCCAGTCCCCATGCGAGTTGCTAGGGGACCTCTCGGGATTCCTCTCCCGTCGATGCCGGGGCCTCAGTCCTTGTGTGGAGTCGGGGCCGGAACCTGAGGATTCCTCTCCAGTGTTGCCATGGATCTTCGGGTGCTTCTGAGTCTCCCCAGGGGAGTCAGGCCTCGTCTCGAGTGGGGGCATGCACGTGCGCTTTCCTCCCGAGCTGCAGCAGTAGTGTCACGCTTCCTGTCACGTGGATCAAGGGATCTGTGGCTTTCCCTCGAGGCTGTCCCTCGAGGCTTTCCCACGAGGCTTTCCCACAGGGCTGTGCCACGTGCCACCTTGGTGTGAGTCGATCCTCGGCGTGAAAGACGAGCCGGTGAAGGGAAAAGAGGTTCCTCTGGAATGGACTGAGACATCTGGGGGACTCTTGGAATGGTGGCACGACCCTGGAGTTCCTCTCGCCGTTCCGGTTGAGAGGGCCTCCTCTTGAGATGCGACGGGAACGCCGGGACCTCTTTCCCGACGAAGCAGGGTAAGGATCCCTCATCTCGAGCTACGAGGCGGAAACGGGGCTCCTCTGGATGTGGGCGGGACCCTCGTGATTCCTCTCGAGTGGAGACGGCTAGGTCGGGGAACTTCTTGATTTGCACCAAGGGTGTGAAGGACCCTTTCGAAGTTCCAGAGGTGAGGTGTGATCAGCCTCGAGACGCCTCAGCGGAAATGGGCCTCATCTCGCCTGGAGGGGAGAACCTCCTGGATTTTCTGGAGTTGCGGCACGTCTTCTCGAGTTACGACGGGGACCTCAGGGACCCGCTCTGGTGGCCTCAGGAAAGGCCAGTCCCCATGCGAGTTGCTAGGGGACCTCTCGGGATTCCTCTCCCGTCCATGCCGGGGCCTCAGTCCTTGTGCGGAGTCGGGGCCGGAACCTGAGGATTCCTCTCCAGTGTTGCCATGGATCTTGGGGTGCTTCTGAGTCTCCCCAGGGGAGTCAGGTCTCGTCTCGAGTGGAGGCATGCACGTGCGCTTTCCTCCCGAACTGCAGCAGTAGTGTCACGCTTCCTGTCACGTGGATCAAGGGATCTGTGGCTTTCCCTCGAGGCTGTCCCTCGAGGCTTTCCCACGAGGCTTTCCCACAGGGCTGTGCCACGTGCCGCCTTGGTGTGAGTCGATCCTTGGCATGAAAGACGAGCCGGTGAAGGAAAAGAGGTTCCTCTGGAATGGACTGAGACATCTGGGGGACTCTTGGAATGGTGGCACGACCCTGGAGTTCCTCTCACCGTTCCTGTTGAGAGGGCCTCCTCTTGAGATGCGACGGGAATGCCGGGAACTCTTTCCCGACGAAGCAGGGTAAGGATCCCTCATCTCGAGCTACGAGGCGGAAACGGGGCTCCTCTGGATGTGGGCGGGACCCTCGTGATTCCTCTCGAGTGGAGACGGCTAGGTCGGGGAACTTCTTGATTTGCACCAAGGGTGTGAAGGACCCTTTCGAAGTTCCAGAGGTGAGGTATAATCAGCCTCGAGACGCCTCAGCGGAAATGGGCCTCATCTCGCCTGGAGGGGAGAACCTCCTGGATTTTCTCGAGTTGCGGCAGGTCTTCTCGAGTTACGACGGGGACCTCAGGGACCCGCTCTGGTGGCCTCAGGAAAGGCCAGTCCCCATGCGAGTTGCTAGGGGACCTCTCGGGATTCCTCTCCCGTCCATGCCGGGGCCTCAGTCCTTGTGTGGAGTCGGGCCCGGAACCTGAGGATTCCTCTCCAGTGTTGCCATGGATCTTGGGGTGCTTCTGAGTCTCCCCAGGGGCGTCAGGCCTCGTCTCGAGTGGGGGCATGCACGTGCGCTTTCCTCCAGAGCTGCAGCAGTAGTGTCACGCTTCCTGTCACGTGGATCAAGGGATCTGTGGCTTTCCCTCGAGGCTGTCCCTCGAGGCTTTCCCACGAGGCTTTCCCACAGGGCTGTGCCACGTGCCACCTTGGTGTGAGTCGATCCTCGGCGTGAAAGACGAGCCGGTGAAACGAAAAGAGTTTCCTCTGGAATGGACTGAGACATCTGGGGGACTCTTGGAATGGTGGCACGACCCTGGAGTTTCTCTCGCAGTTCCTGTTGAGAGGGCCTCCTCTTGAGATGCGACGGGAACGCCGGGAACTCTTTGACGACGAAGCAGGGAAAGGATCCCTCATCTCGAGCTACGAGGCGGAAACGGGGCTCCTCTGGATGTGGGCGGGACCCTCGTGATTCCTCTCGAGTGGAGACGGCTATGTCGGGGAACTTCTTGATTTGCACCAAGGGTGTGAAGGAGCCTTTCGAAGTTCCAGAGGTGAGGTGTGATCAGCCTCGAGACGCCTCAGCGGAAATGGGCCTCATCTCGCCTGGAGGGGAGAACCTCCTGGATTTTCTCGAGTTGCGGCAGGTCTTCTCGAGTTACGACGGGGACCTCAGGGACCCGCTCTGGTGGCCTCAGGAAAGGCCAGTCCCCATGCGAGTTGCTAGGGGACCTCTCGGGATTCCTCTCCCGTCCATGCCGGGGCCTCAGTCCTTGTGTGGAGTCGGGGCCGGAACCTGAGGATTCCTCTCCAGTGTTGCCTTGGATCTTGGGGTACTTCTGAGTCTCCCCAGGGGAGTCAGGCCTCGTCTGGAGTGGGGGCATGCACGTGCGCTTTCCTCCCGAGTTGCAGCAGTAGTGTCACGCTTCCTGTCACGTGGATCAAGGGATCTGTGGCTTTCCCTCGAGGCTGTCCCTCGAGGCTTTCCCACGAGGCTTTCCCACAGGGCTGTGCCACGTGCCACCTTGGTGTGAGTCGATCCTCGGCGTGAAAGACGGGCCGGTGAAGGGAAAAGAGGTTCCTCTGGAATGGACTGAGACATCTGGGGGACTCTTGGAATGGTGGCACGACCCTGGAGTTCCTCTCGCCGTTCCTGTTGAGAGGGCCTCCTCTTGAGATGCGACGGGAACGCCGGGAACTCTTTCCCGACGAAGCAGGGAAAGGATCCCTCATCTCGAGCTACGAGGCGGAAACGGGGCTCCTCTGGATGTGGGCGGGACCCTCGTGATTCCTCTCGAGTGGAGACGGGTATGTCGGGGAACTTCTTGATTTGCAACAAGGGTGTGAAGGAGCCTTTCGAAGTTCCAGAGGTGAGGTGTGATCAGCCTCGAGACGCCTCAGCGGAAATGGGCCTCATCTCGCCTGGAGGGGAGAACCTCCTGGATTTTCTCGAGTTGCGGCAGGTCTTCTCGAGTTACGACAGGGACCTCAGGGACCCGCTCTGGTGGCATCAGGAAAGGCCAGTCCCCATGCGAGTTGCTAGGGGACCTCTCGGGATTCCTCTCCCGTCCATGCCGGGGCCTCAGTCCTTGTGTGGAGTCGGGGACGGAACCTGAGGATTCCTCTCCAGTGTTGCCTTCGATCTTGGGGTGCTTCTGAGTCTCCCCAGGGGAGTCAGGCCTCGTCTCGAGTGGGGGCATGCACGTGCGCTTTCCTCCCGAGCTGCAGCAGTAGTGTCACGCTTCCTGTCACGTGGATCAAGGGATCTGTGGCTTTCCCTCGAGGCTGTCCCTCGAGGCTTTCCCACGAGGCTTTCCCACAGGGCTGTGCCACGTGCCACCTTGGTGTGAGTCGATCCTCGGCGTGAAAGACGGGCCGGTGAAGGGAAAAGAGGTTCCTCTGGAATGGACTGAGACATCTGGGGGACTCTTGGAATGGTGGCACGACCCTGGAGTTCCTCTCGCCGTTCCTGTTGAGAGGGCCTCCTCTTGAGATGCGACGGGAACGCCGGGAACTCTTTCCCGACGAAGCAGGGAAAGGATCCCTCATCTCGAGCTACGAGGCGGAAACGGGGCTCCTCTGGATGTGGGCGGGACCCTCGTGATTCCTCTCGAGTGTAGACGGGTATGTCGGGGAACTTCTTGATTTGCACCAAGGGTGTGAAGGAGCCTTTCGAAGTTCCAGAGGTGAGGTGTGATCAGCCTCGAGACGCCTCAGCGGAAATGGGCCTCATCTCGCCTGGAGGGGAGAACTTCCTGGATTTTCTCGAGTTGCGGCAGGTCTTCTCGAGTTACGACGGGGACCTCAGGGACCCGCTCTGGTGGCCTCAGGAAAGGCCAGTCCCCATGCGAGTTGCTAGGGGACCTCTCGGGATTCCTCTCCCGTCCATGCCGGGGCCTCAGTCCTTGTGTGGAGTCGGGGCCGGAACCTGAGGATTCCTCTCCAGTGTTGCCATGGATCTTGGGGTGCTTCTGAGTGTCCCCAGGGGAGTCGGGCCTCGTCTCGAGTGGGGGCATGCACGTGCGCTTTCCTCCCGAGCTGCAGCAGTAGTGTCACGCTTCCTGTCAAGTGGATCAAGCGATCTGTAGCTTACCCTCGAGGCTGTCCCTCGAGGCTTTCCCACGAGGCTTTCCCACAGGGCTGTGCCACGTGCCACCTTGGTGTGAGTCGATCCTCGGCGTGAAAGACGAGCCGGTGAAGGGAAAAGAGGTTCCTCTGGAATGGACTGAGACATCTGGGGGACTCTTGGAATGGTGGCACGACCCTGGAGTTCCTCTCGCCGTTCCTGTTGAGAGGGCCTCCTCTTGAGATGCGACGGGAACGCCGGGAACTCTTTCCCGACGAAGCAGGGAAAGGATCCCTCATCTCGAGCTACGAGGCGGAAACGGGGCTCCTCTGGATGTGGGCGGGACCCTCGTGATTCCTCTCGAGTGGAGACGGCTATGTCGGGGAACTTCTTGATTTGCACCAAGGGTGTGAAGTACCCTTTCGAAGTTCCAGAGGTGAGGTGTGATCAGCCTCGAGACGCCTCAGCGGAAATGGGCCTCATCTCGCCTGGAGGGGAGAACCTCCTGGATTTTCTCGAGTTGCGGCAGGTCTTCTCGAGTTACGACGGGGACCTCAGGGACCCGCTCTGGTGGCCTCAGGAAAGGCCAGTCCCCATGCGAGTTGCTAGGGGACCTCTCGGGATTCCTCTCCCGTCCATGCCGGGGCCTCAGTCCTTGTGTGGAGTCGGGGCCGGAACCTGAGGATTCCTCTCCAGTGTTGCCATGGATCTTCGGGTGCTTCTGAGTCTCCCCAGGGGAGTCAGGCCTCGTCTCGAGTGGGGGCATGCACGTGCGCTTTCCTCCCGAGCTGCAGCAGTAGTGTCACGCTTCCTGTCACGTGGATCAAGGGATCTGTGGCTTTCCCTCGAGGCTGTCCCTCGAGGCTTTCCCACGAGGCTTTCCCACAGGGCTGTGCCACGTGCCACCTTGGTGTGAGTCGATCCTCGGCGTGAAAGACGAGCCGGTGAAGGGAAAAGAGGTTCCTCTGGAATGGACTGAGACATCTGGGGGACTCTTGGAATGGTGGCACGACCCTGGAGTTCCTCTCGCCGTTCCTGTTGAGAGGGCCTCCTCTTGAGATGCGACGGGAACGCCGGGAACTCTTTCCCGACGAAGCAGGGAAAGGATCCCTCATCTCGAGCTACGAGGCGGAAACGGGGCTCCTCTGGATGTGGGCGGGACCCTCGTGAATCCTCTCGAGTGGAGACGGCTATGTCGGGGAACTTCTTGATTTGCACCAAGGGTGTGAAAGAGCCTTTCGAAGTTCCAGAGGTGAGATGTGATCAGCCTGGAGACGCCTCAGCGGAAATGGGCCTCAGCTCGCCTGGAGGGGAGAACCTCCTGGATTTTCTCGAGTTGCCGCAGGTCTTCTCGAGTGACGACGGGGACCTCAGGGACCCGCTCTGGTGGCCTCAGCAAAGGCCAGTCCCCATGCGAGTTGCTAGGGAGCCTCTCGGGATTCCTCTGCCGTCCATGCTGGGGCCTCAGTCCTTGTGTGGAGTCGGGGCCGGAACCTGAGGATTCCTCTGCAGTGTTGCCATGGATCTTAGGGTGCTTCTGAGTCTCCCCAGGGGAGTCAGGCCTCGTCTCGAGTGGGGGCATGCACGTGCGCTTTCCTCCCGAGCTGCAGCAGTAGTGTCAAGCTTCCTGTCACGTGAATCAAGGGATCTGTTGCTTTCCCTCGAGGCTGTCCCTCGAGGCTTTATCACGAGGCTTTCCCACAGGTCTCTGCCACGTGCCACCCTGGTGTGAGTCGATCCTCGGCGTGAAAGACGAACCGGTGAAGGGAAAAGAGTTTCCTCTGGAATGGACTGAGACAACTGGGGGACTCTTGGAATGGTGGCACGACCCTGGAGTTCCTCTCGCCGTTCCTGTTGAGAGGGCCTCCTCTTGAGATGCGACGGGAACGCCGGGAACTCTTTCCCGACGAAGCAGGGAAAGGATCCCTCATCTCGAGCTACGAGGCGGAAATGGGGCTCTTCTGGATGTGGGCGGGACCCTCGTGATTCCTCTCGAGTGGAGACGGGTATGTCGGGGAACTTCTTGATTTGCAGCAAGGGTGTGAAGGACCCTTTCGAAGTTTCAGAGGTGAGGTGTGATCAGCCTCGAGACGCCTTAGCGGAAATGGGCCTCATCTCGCCTGGATGGGAGAACCTCCTGGATTTTCTCGAGTTGCGGCAGGTCTTCTCGAGTTACGACGAGGACCTCAGGGACCCGCTCGGGTGGCCTCAGGAAAGGCCAGTCCCCATGCGAGTTGCTAGGGGACCTCTCGGGATTCCTCTCCCGTCCATGTCGGGGCCTCAGTCCTTGTGTGGATTCGGGGCCGGAACCTGAGGATTCCTCTCCAGTGTTGCCATGGATCTTGGGGTGCTTCTGAGTATCCCCAGGGGAGTCAGGCCTCGTCTCGAGTAGGGGCATGCACGTGCGCTTTCCTCCCGAGCTGCAGCAGTAGTGTCACGCTTCCTGTCACGTGGATCAAGGGATCTGTGGCTTTCCCTCGAGGCTGTCCCTCGAGGCTTTCCCACGAGGCTTTCCCACAGGGCTGTGCCACGTGCCACCTTGGTGTGAGTCGATCCTCGGCGTGAAAGACGAGCCGGCGAAGGGAAAAGAGTTTCCTCTGGAATGGACTGAGACATCTGGGGGACTCTTGGAATGGTGGCACGACCCTGGAGTTCCTCTCGCCGTTCCTGTTGAGAGGGCCTCCTCTTGAGATGCGACGGGAACGCCGGGAACTCTTTCCCGACGAAGCAGGGAAAGGATCCCTGATCTCGAGCTACGAGGCGGATACGGGGCTCCTCTGGATGTGGGCGGGACCCTCGTGAATCCTCTCGAGTGGAGACGGCTATGTCGGGGAACTTCTTGATTTGCACCAACGGTGTGAAAGAGCCTTTCGAAGTTCCAGAGGTGAGATGTGATCAGCCTGGAGACGCCTCAGCGGAAATGGGCCTCATCTCGCCTGGAGGGGAGAACCTCCTGGATTTTCTCGAGTTGCCGCAGGTCTTCTCGAGTGACGACGGGGACCTCAGGGACCCGCTCTGGTGGCCTCAGCAAAGGCCAGTCCCCATGCGAGTTGCTAGGGATCCTCTCGGGATTCCTCTGCCGTCCATGCTGGGGCCTCAGTCCTTGTGTGGAGTCGGGGCCGGAACATGAGGATTCCTCTCCAGTGTTGCCATGGATCTTGGGGTGCTTCTGAGTCTCCCCAGGGGAGTCAGGCCTCGTCTCGAGTGGGGGCATGCACGTGCGCTTTCCTCCCGAGCTGCAGCAGTAGTGTCAAGCTTCCTGTCACGTGAATCAAGGGATCTGTTGCTTTCCCTCGAGGCTGTCCCTCGAGGCTTTCCCACGAGGCTTTCCCACAGGGCTCTGCCACGTGCCACCCTGGTGTGAGTCGATCCTCGGCGTGAAAGACGAACCGGTGAAGGGAAAAGAGTTTCCTCTGGAATGGACTGAGACAACTGGGGGACTCTTGGATTGGTGGCACGACCCTGGAGTTCCTCTCGCCGTTCCTCTTGAGAGTGCCTCCTCTTGAGATGCGACGGGAACGCCGGGAACTCTTTCCCGACGAAGCAGGGAAAGGATCCCTCATCTCGAGCTTCGAGGCGGAAACGGGGCTCCTCTGGATGTGGGCGGGACCCTCGTGATTCCTCTCGAGTGGAGACGGCTATATCGGGGAACTTCTTGATTTGCACCAAGGGTGTGAAGGACCCTTTCGAAGTTCCAGAGGTGAGGTGTGATCAGCCTCGAGACGCCTCAGCGGAAATGGGCCTCATCTCGCCTGGAGGGGAGAACCTCCTGGATTTTCTCGAGTTGCGGTAGGTCTTCTCGAGTTACGACGGGGACCTCAGGGATCCGCTCTGGTGGCCTCAGGAAAGGCCAGTCCCCATGCGAGTTGCTAGGGGACCTCTCGGGATTCCTCTCCCGTCCATGCCGGGGCCTCAGTCCTTGTGTGGAGTCGGGGCCGGAACCTGAGGATTCCTCTCCAGTGTTGCCATGGATCTTGGGGAGCTTCTGAGTCTCCCCAGGGGAGTCATGCGGCGTCTCGAGTGGGGGCATGCTCGTGAGCTTTCCTCCCGAGCTGCAGCAGTAGTGTCACGCTTCCTGTCACGTGGATCAAGGGATCTGTGGCTTTCCCTCGAGGCTGTCCCTCGAGGCTTTCCCACGAGGCTTTCCCACAGGGCTGTGCCACGTGCCACCTTGGTGTGAGTCGATCCTCGGCGTGAAAGACGAGCCGGTGAAGGGAAAAGAGGTTCCTCTGGAATGGACTGAGACATCTGGGGGACTCTTGGAATGGTGGCACGACCCTGGAGTTCCTCTCGCCGTTCCTCTTGAGAGGGCCTCCTCTTGAGATGCGACGGGAACGCCGGGAACTCTTTCCCGACGAAGCAGGGAAAGGATCCCTCATCTCGAGCTACGAGGCGGAAACGGGGCTCCTCTGGATGTGGGCGGGACCCTCGTGAATCCTCTCGAGTGGAGACGGTTATGTCGGGGAACTTCTTGATTTGCACCAAGGGTGTGAAAGAGCCTTTCGAAGTTCCAGAGGTGAGATGTGATCAGCCTGGAGACGCCTCAGCGGAAATGGGCCTCATCTCGCCTGGAGGGGAGAACCTCCTGGATTTTCTCGAGTTGCCGCAGGTCTTCTCGAGTGACGACGGGGACCTCAGGGACCCGCTCTGGTGGCCTCAGCAAAGGCCAGTCCCCATGCGAGTTGCTAGGGGGCCTCTCGGGATTCCTCTGCCGTCCATGCTGGGGCCTCAGTCCTTGTGTGGAGTCGGGGCCGGAACCTGAGGATTCCTCTCCAGTGTTGCCATGGATCTTGGGGTGCTTCTGAGTCTCCCCAGGGGAGTCAGGCATCGTCTCGAGTGGGGGCATGCACGTGCGCTTTCCTCCCGAGCTGCAGCAGTAGTGTCAAGCTTCCTGTCACGTGAATCAAGGGATCTGTTGCTTTCCCTCGAGGCTGTCCCTCGAGGCTTTCCCACGAGGCTTTCCCACAGGGCTCTGCCACGTGCCACCCTGGTGTGAGTCGATCCTCGGCGTGAAAGACGAACCGGTGAAGGGAAAAGAGTTTCCTCTGGAATGGACTGAGATATCTGGGGGACTCTTGGAATGGTGGCACGACCCTGGAGTTCCTCTCGCCGTTCCTGTGGAGAGTGCCTCCTCTTGAGATGCGACGGGAACGCCGGGAACTCTTTCCGGACGAAGCAGGGAAAGGATCCCTCATCTCGAGCTACGAGGCGGAAACGGGGCTCCTCTGGATGTGGGCGGGACCCTCGTGATTCCTCTCGAGTGGAGACGGGTATGTCGGGGAACTTCTTGATTTGCACCAAGGGTGTGAAGGACCCTTTCGAAGTTCCAGAGGTGAGGTGTGATCAGCCTCGAGACGCCTCAGCGTAAATTGGCCTCATCTCGCCTGGAGGGGAGAACCTCCTGGATTTTCTCGAGTTGCGGCAGGTCTTCTCGAGTTACGACGGGGACCTCAGGGACCCGCTCGGGTGGCCTCAGGAAAGGCCAGTCCCCATGCGAGTTGCTAGGGGACCTCTCGGGATTCCTCTCCCGTCCATGCCGGGGCCTCAGTCCTTGTGTGGATTCGGGGCCGGAACCTGAGGATTCCTCTCCAGTGTTGCCATGGATCTTGGGGTGCTTCTGAGTATCCCCAGGGGAGTCAGGCCTCGTCTCGAGTAGGGGCATGCACGTGCGCTTTCCTCCCGAGCTGCAGCAGTAGTGTCACGCTTCCTGTCACGTGGATCAAGGGATCTGTGGCTTTCCCTCGAGGCTGTCCCTCGAGGCTTTCCCACGAGGCTTTCCCACAGGGCTGTGCCACGTGCCACCTTGGTGTGAGTCGATCCTCGGCGTGAAAGACGAGCCGGCGAAGGAAAAGAGTTTCCTCTGGAATGGACTGAGACATCTGGGGGACTCTTGGAATGGTGGCACGACCCTGGAGTTCCTCTCGCCGTTCCTCTTGAGAGGGCCTCCTCTTGAGATGCGACGGGAACGCCGGGAACTCTTTCCCGACGAAGCAGGGAAAGGATCCCTGATCTCGAGCTACGAGGCGGATACGGGGCTCCTCTGGATGTGGGCGGGACCCTCGTGAATCCTCTCGAGTGGAGACGGCTATGTCGGGGAACTTCTTGATTTGCACCAACGGTGTGAAAGAGCCTTTCGAAGTTCCAGAGGTGAGATGTGATCAGCCTGGAGACGCCTCAGCGGAAATGGGCCTCATCTCGCCTGGAGGGGAGAACCTCCTGGATTTTCTCGAGTTGCCGCAGGTCTTCTCGAGTGACGACGGGGACCTCAGGGACCCGCTCTGGTGGCCTCAGCAAAGGCCAGTCCCCATGCGAGTTGCTAGGGGGCCTCTCGGGATTCCTCTGCCGTCCATGCTGGGGCCTCAGTCCTTGTGTGGAGTCGGGGCCGGAACATGAGGATTCCTCTCCAGTGTTGCCATGGATCTTGGGGTGCTTCTGAGTCTCCCCAGGGGAGTCAGGCCTCGTCTCGAGTGGGGGCATGCACGTGCGCTTTCCTCCCGAGCTGCAGCAGTAGTGTCAAGCTTCCTGTCACGTGAATCAAGGGATCTGTTGCTTTCCCTCGAGGCTGTCCCTCGAGGCTTTCCCACGAGGCTTTCCCACAGGGCTCTGCCACGTGCCACCCTGGTGTGAGTCGATCCTCGGCGTGAAAGACGAACCGGTGAAGGGAAAAGAGTTTCCTCTGGAATGGACTGAGACAACTGGGGGACTCTTGGATTGGTGGCACGACCCTGGAGTTCCTCTCGCCGTTCCTCTTGAGAGTGCCTCCTCTTGAGATGCGACGGGAACGCCGGGAACTCTTTCCCGACGAAGCAGGGAAAGGATCCCTCATCTCGAGCTTCGAGGCGGAAACGGGGCTCCTCTGGATGTGGGCGGGACCCTCGTGATTCCTCTCGAGTGGAGACGGCTATATCGGGGAACTTCTTGATTTGCACCAAGGGTGTGAAGGACCCTTTCGAAGTTCCAGAGGTGAGGTGTGATCAGCCTCGAGACGCCTCAGCGGAAATGGGCCTCATCTCGCCTGGAGGGGAGAACCTCCTGGATTTTCTCGAGTTGCGGTAGGTCTTCTCGAGTTACGACGGGGACCTCAGGGATCCGCTCTGGTGGCCTCAGGAAAGGCCAGTCCCCATGCGAGTTGCTAGGGGACCTATCGGGATTCCTCTCCCGTCCATGCCGGGGCCTCAGTCCTTGTGTGGAGTCGGGGCCGGAACCTGAGGATTCCTCTCCAGTGTTGCCATGGATCTTGGGGAGCTTCTGAGTCTCCCCAGGGGAGTCATGCGGCGTCTCGAGTGGGGGCATGCTCGTGAGCTTTCCTCCCGAGCTGCAGCAGTAGTGTCACGCTTCCTGTCACGTGGATCAAGGGATCTGTGGCTTTCCCTCGAGGCTGTCCCTCGAGGCTTTCCCACGAGGCTTTCCCACAGGGCTGTGCCACGTGCCACCTTGGTGTGAGTCGATCCTCGGCGTGAAAGACGAGCCGGTGAAGGGAAAAGAGGTTCCTCTGGAATGGACTGAGACATCTGGGGGACTCTTGGAATGGTGGCACGACCCTGGAGTTCCTCTCGCCGTTCCTCTTGAGAGGGCCTCCTCTTGAGATGCGACGGGAACGCCGGGAACTCTTTCCCGACGAAGCAGGGAAAGGATCCCTCATCTCGAGCTACGAGGCGGAAACGGGGCTCCTCTGGATGTGGGCGGGACCCTCGTGAATCCTCTCGAGTGGAGACGGCTATGTCGGGGAACTTCTTGATTTGCACCAAGGGTGTGAAAGAGCCTTTCGAAGTTCCAGAGGTGAGATGTGATCAGCCTGGAGACGCCTCAGCGGAAATGGGCCTCATCTCGCCTGGAGGGGAGAACCTCCTGGATTTTCTCGAGTTGCCGCAGGTCTTCTCGAGTGACGACGGGGACCTCAGGGACCCGCTCTGGTGGCCTCAGCAAAGGCCAGTCCCCATGCGAGTTGCTAGGGGGCCTCTCGGGATTCCTCTGCCGTCCATGCTGGGGCCTCAGTCCTTGTGTGGAGTCGGGGCCGGAACCTGAGGATTCCTCTCCAGTGTTGCCATGGATCTTGGGGTGCTTCTGAGTCTCCCCAGGGGAGTCAGGCATCGTCTCGAGTGGGGGCATGCACGTGCGCTTTCCTCCCGAGCTGCAGCAGTAGTGTCAAGCTTCCTGTCACGTGAATCAAGGGATCTGTTGCTTTCCCTCGAGGCTGTCCCTCGAGGCTTTCCCACGAGGCTTTCCCACAGGGCTCTGCCACGTGCCACCCTGGTGTGAGTCGATCCTCGGCGTGAAAGACGAACCGGTGAAGGGAAAAGAGTTTCCTCTGGAATGGACTGAGATATCTGGGGGACTCTTGGAATGGTGGCACGACCCTGGAGTTCCTCTCGCCGTTCCTGTGGAGAGTGCCTCCTCTTGAGATGCGACGGGAACGCCGGGAACTCTTTCCGGACGAAGCAGGGAAAGGATCCCTCATCTCAAGCTACGAGGCGGAAACGGGGCTCCTCTGGATGTGGGCGGGACCCTCATGATTCCTCTCGAGTGGAGACGGGTATGTCGGGGAACTTCTTGATTTGCACCAAGGGTGTGAAGGACCCTTTCGAAGTTCCAGAGGTGAGGTGTGATCAGCCTCGAGACGCCTCAGCGTAAATTGGCCTCATCTCGCCTGGAGGGGAGAACCTCCTGGATTTTCTCGAGTTGCGGCAGGTCTTCTCGAGTTACGACGGGGACCTCAGGGACCCGCTCGGGTGGCCTCAGGAAAGGCCAGTCCCCATGCGAGTTGCTAGGGGACCTCTCGGGATTCCTCTCCCGTCCATGCCGGGGCCTCAGTCCTTGTGTGGATTCGGGGCCGGAACCTGAGGATTCCTCTCCAGTGTTGCCATGGATCTTGGGGTGCTTCTGAGTATCCCCAGGGGAGTCAGGCCTCGTCTCGAGTAGGGGCATGCACGTGCGCTTTCCTCCCGAGCTGCAGCAGTAGTGTCACGCTTCCTGTCACGTGGATCAAGGGATCTGTGGCTTTCCCTCGAGGCTGTCCCTCGAGGCTTTCCCACGAGGCTTTCCCACAGGGCTGTGCCACGTGCCACCTTGGTGTGAGTCGATCCTCGGCGTGAAAGACGAGCCGGCGAAGGAAAAGAGTTTCCTCTGGAATGGACTGAGACATCTGGGGGACTCTTGGAATGGTGGCACGACCCTGGAGTTCCTCTCGCCGTTCCTCTTGAGAGGGCCTCCTCTTGAGATGCGACGGGAACGCCGGGAACTCTTTCCCGACAAAGCAGGGAAAGGATCCCTGATCTCGAGCTACGAGGCGGAAACGGGGCTCCTCTGGATGTGGGCGGGACCCTCGTGAATCCTCTCGAGTGGAGACGGCTATGTCGGGGAACTTCTTGATTTGCACCAAGGGTGTGAAAGAGCCTTTCGAAGTTCCAGAGGTGAGATGTGATCAGCCTGGAGACGCCTCAGCGGAAATGGGCCTCATCTCGCCTGGAGGGGAGAACCTCCTGGATTTTCTCGAGTTGCCTCAGGTCTTCTCGAGTGACGACGGGGACCTCAGGGACCCGCTCTGGTGGCCTCAGCAAAGGCCAGTCCCCATGCGAGTTGCTAGGGGGCCTCTCGGGATTCCTCTGCCGTCCATGCTGGGGCCTCAGTCCTTGTGTGGAGTCGGGGCCGGAACCTGAGGATTCCTCTGCTGTGTTGCCATGGATCTTGGGGTGCTTCTGAGTCTCCCCAGGGGAGTCAGGCCTCGTCTCGAGTGGGGGCATGCACGTGCGCTTTCCTCCCGAGCTGCAGCAGTAGTGTCAAGCTTCCTGTCACGTGAATCAAGGGATCTGTTGCTTTCCCTCGAGGCTGTCCCTCGAGGCTTTCCCACGAGGCTTTCCCACAGGGCTCTGCCACGTGCCACCCTGGTGTGAGTCGATCCTCGGCGTGAAAGACGAACCGGTGAAGGGAAAAGAGTTTCCTCTGGAATGGACTGAGACAACTGGGGGACTCTTGGAATGGTGGCACGACCCTGGAGTTCCTCTCGCCGTTCCTGTTGAGAGTGCCTCCTCTTGAGATGCGACGGGAACGCCGGGAACTCTTTCCCGACGAAGCAGGTAAAGGATCCCTCATCTCGAGCTTCGAGGCGGAAACGGGGCTCCTCTGGATGTGGGCGGGACCCTCGTGATTCCTCTCGAGTGGAGACGGCTATATCGGGGAACTTCTTGATTTGCACCAAGGGTGTGAAGGACCCTTTCGAAGTTCCAGAGGTGAGGTGTGATCAGCCTCGAGACGCCTCAGCGGAAATGGGCCTCATCTCGCCTGGAGGGGAGAACCTCCTGGATTATCTCGAGTTGCGGTAGGTCTTCTCGAGTTACGACGGGGACCTCAGGGATCCGCTCTGGTGGCCTCAGGAAAGGCCAGTCCCCATGCGAGTTGCTAGGGGACCTCTCGGGATTCCTCTCCCGTCCATGACGGGGCCTCAGTCCTTGTGTGGAGTCGGGGCCGGAACCTGAGGATTCCTCTCCAGTGTTGCCGTGGATCTTGGGGTGCTTCTGAGTCTCCCCAGGGGAGTCAGGCCTCGTCTCGAGTGGGGGCATGCACGTGCGCTTTCCTCCCGAGCTGCAGCAGTAGTGTCAAGCTTCCTGTCACGTGAATCAAGGGATCTGTTGCTTTCCCTCGAGGCTGTCCCTCGAGGCTTTCCCACGAGGCTTTCCCACAGGGCTCTGCCACGTGCCACCCTGGTGTGAGTCGATCCTCGGCGTGAAAGACGAACCGGTGAAGGGAAAAGAGTTTCCTCTGGAATGGACTGAGACAACTGGGGGACTCTTGGATTGGTGGCACGACCCTGGAGTTCCTCTCGCCGTTCCTCTTGAGAGTGCCTCCTCTTGAGATGCGACGGGAACGCCGGGAACTCTTTCCCGACGAAGCAGGGAAAGGATCCCTCATCTCGAGCTTCGAGGCGGAAACGGGGCTCCTCTGGATGTGGGCGGGACCCTCGTGATTCCTCTCGAGTGGAGACGGCTATATCGGGGAACTTCTTGATTTGCACCAAGGGTGTGAAGGACCCTTTCGAAGTTCCAGAGGTGAGGTGTGATCAGCCTCGAGACGCCTCAGCGGAAATGGGCCTCATCTCGCCTGGAGGGGAGAACCTCCTGGATTTTCTCGAGTTGCGGTAGGTCTTCTCGAGTTACGACGGGGACCTCAGGGATCCGCTCTGGTGGCCTCAGGAAAGGCCAGTCCCCATGCGAGTTGCTAGGGGACCTCTCGGGATTCCTCTCCCGTCCATGCCGGGGCCTCAGTCCTTGTGTGGAGTCGGGGCCGGAACCTGAGGATTCCTCTCCAGTGTTGCCATGGATCTTGGGGAGCTTCTGAGTCTCCCCAGGGGAGTCATGCGGCGTCTCGAGTGGGGGCATGCTCGTGAGCTTTCCTCCCGAGCTGCAGCAGTAGTGTCACGCTTCCTGTCACGTGGATCAAGGGATCTGTGGCTTTCCCTCGAGGCTGTCCCTCGAGGCTTTCCCACGAGGCTTTCCCACAGGGCTGTGCCACGTGCCACCTTGGTGTGAGTCGATCCTCGGCGTGAAAGACGAGCCGGTGAAGGGAAAAGAGGTTCCTCTGGAATGGACTGAGACATCTGGGGGACTCTTGGAATGGTGGCACGACCCTGGAGTTCCTCTCGCCGTTCCTCTTGAGAGGGCCTCCTCTTGAGATGCGACGGGAACGCCGGGAACTCTTTCCCGACGAAGCAGGGAAAGGATCCCTCATCTCGAGCTACGAGGCGGAAACGGGGCTCCTCTGGATGTGGGCGGGACCCTCGTGAATCCTCTCGAGTGGAGACGGCTATGTCGGGGAACTTCTTGATTTGCACCAAGGGTGTGAAAGAGCCTTTCGAAGTTCCAGAGGTGAGATGTGATCAGCCTGGAGACGCCTCAGCGGAAATGGGCCTCATCTCGCCTGGAGGGGAGAACCTCCTGGATTTTCTCGAGTTGCCGCAGGTCTTCTCGAGTGACGACGGGGACCTCAGGGACCCGCTCTGGTGGCCTCAGCAAAGGCCAGTCCCCATGCGAGTTGCTAGGGGGCCTCTCGGGATTCCTCTGCCGTCCATGCTGGGGCCTCAGTCCTTGTGTGGAGTCGGGGCCGGAACCTGAGGATTCCTCTCCAGTGTTGCCATGGATCTTGGGGTGCTTCTGAGTCTCCCCAGGGGAGTCAGGCATCGTCTCGAGTGGGGGCATGCACGTGCGCTTTCCTCCCGAGCTGCAGCAGTAGTGTCAAGCTTCCTGTCACGTGAATCAAGGGATCTGTTGCTTTCCCTCGAGGCTGTCCCTCGAGGCTTTCCCACGAGGCTTTCCCACAGGGCTCTGCCACGTGCCACCCTGGTGTGAGTCGATCCTCGGCGTGAAAGACGAACCGGTGAAGGGAAAAGAGTTTCCTCTGGAATGGGCTGAGATATCTGGGGGACTCTTGGAATGGTGGCACGACCCTGGAGTTCCTCTCGCCGTTCCTGTGGAGAGTGCCTCCTCTTGAGATGCGACGGGAACGCCGGGAACTCTTTCCGGACGAAGCAGGGAAAGGATCCCTCATCTCAAGCTACGAGGCGGAAACGGGGCTCCTCTGGATGTGGGCGGGACCCTCATGATTCCTCTCGAGTGGAGACGGGTATGTCGGGGAACTTCTTGATTTGCACCAAGGGTGTGAAGGACCCTTTCGAAGTTCCAGAGGTGAGGTGTGATCAGCCTCGAGACGCCTCAGCGTAAATTGGCCTCATCTCGCCTGGAGGGGAGAACCTCCTGGATTTTCTCGAGTTGCGGCAGGTCTTCTCGAGTTACGACGGGGACCTCAGGGACCCGCTCGGGTGGCCTCAGGAAAGGCCAGTCCCCATGCGAGTTGCTAGGGGACCTCTCGGGATTCCTCTCCCGTCCATGCCGGGGCCTCAGTCCTTGTGTGGATTCGGGGCCGGAACCTGAGGATTCCTCTCCAGTGTTGCCATGGATCTTGGGGTGCTTCTGAGTATCCCCAGGGGAGTCAGGCCTCGTCTCGAGTAGGGGCATGCACGTGCGCTTTCCTCCCGAGCTGCAGCAGTAGTGTCACGCTTCCTGTCACGTGGATCAAGGGATCTGTGGCTTTCCCTCGAGGCTGTCCCTCGAGGCTTTCCCACGAGGCTTTCCCACAGGGCTGTGCCACGTGCCACCTTGGTGTGAGTCGATCCTCGGCGTGAAAGACGAGCCGGCGAAGGAAAAGAGTTTCCTCTGGAATGGACTGAGACATCTGGGGGACTCTTGGAATGGTGGCACGACCCTGGAGTTCCTCTCGCCGTTCCTCTTGAGAGGGCCTCCTCTTGAGATGCGACGGGAACGCCGGGAACTCTTTCCCGACAAAGCAGGGAAAGGATCCCTGATCTCGAGCTACGAGGCGGAAACGGGGCTCCTCTGGATGTGGGCGGGACCCTCGTGAATCCTCTCGAGTGGAGACGGCTATGTCGGGGAACTTCTTGATTTGCACCAAGGGTGTGAAAGAGCCTTTCGAAGTTCCAGAGGTGAGATGTGATCAGCCTGGAGACGCCTCAGCGGAAATGGGCCTCATCTCGCCTGGAGGGGAGAACCTCCTGGATTTTCTCGAGTTGCCTCAGGTCTTCTCGAGTGACGACGGGGACCTCAGGGACCCGCTCTGGTGGCCTCAGCAAAGGCCAGTCCCCATGCGAGTTGCTAGGGGGCCTCTCGGGATTCCTCTGCCGTCCATGCTGGGGCCTCAGTCCTTGTGTGGAGTCGGGGCCGGAACCTGAGGATTCCTCTGCTGTGTTGCCATGGATCTTGGGGTGCTTCTGAGTCTCCCCAGGGGAGTCAGGCCTCGTCTCGAGTGGGGGCATGCACGTGCGCTTTCCTCCCGAGCTGCAGCAGTAGTGTCAAGCTTCCTGTCACGTGAATCAAGGGATCTGTTGCTTTCCCTCGAGGCTGTCCCTCGAGGCTTTCCCACGAGGCTTTCCCACAGGGCTCTGCCACGTGCCACCCTGGTGTGAGTCGATCCTCGGCGTGAAAGACGAACCGGTGAAGGGAAAAGAGTTTCCTCTGGAATGGACTGAGACAACTGGGGGACTCTTGGAATGGTGGCACGACCCTGGAGTTCCTCTCGCCGTTCCTGTTGAGAGTGCCTCCTCTTGAGATGCGACGGGAACGCCGGGAACTCTTTCCCGACGAAGCAGGTAAAGGATCCCTCATCTCGAGCTTCGAGGCGGAAACGGGGCTCCTCTGGATGTGGGCGGGACCCTCGTGATTCCTCTCGAGTGGAGACGGCTATATCGGGGAACTTCTTGATTTGCACCAAGGGTGTGAAGGACCCTTTCGAAGTTCCAGAGGTGAGGTGTGATCAGCCTCGAGACGCCTCAGCGGAAATGGGCCTCATCTCGCCTGGAGGGGAGAACCTCCTGGATTATCTCGAGTTGCGGTAGGTCTTCTCGAGTTACGACGGGGACCTCAGGGATCCGCTCTGGTGGCCTCAGGAAAGGCCAGTCCCCATGCGAGTTGCTAGGGGACCTCTCGGGATTCCTCTCCCGTCCATGACGGGGCCTCAGTCCTTGTGTGGAGTCGGGGCCGGAACCTGAGGATTCCTCTCCAGTGTTGCCGTGGATCTTGGGGTGCTTCTGAGTCTCCCCAGGGGAGTCAGGCCTCGTCTCGAGTGGGGGCATGCACGTGCGCTTTCCTCCCGAGTTGCAGCAGTAGTGTCACGCTTCCTGTCACGTGGATCAAGGGATCTGTGGCTTTCCCTCGAGGCTGTCCCTCGAGGCTTTCCCACGAGGCTTTCCCACAGGGCTGTGCCACGTGCCACCTTGGTGTGAGTCGATCCTCGGCGTGAAAGACGAGCCGGTGAAGGGAAAAGTGGTTCCTCTGGAATGGACTGAGATATCTGGGGGACTCTTGGAATGGTGGCACGACCCTGGAGTTCCTCTCGCCGTTCCTGTTGAGAGGGCCTCCTCTTGAGATGCGACGGGAACGCCGGGAACTCTTTCCCGACGAAGCAGGGAAAGGATCCCTCATCTCGAGCTACGAGGCGGAAATGGGGCTCTTCTGGATGTGGGCGGGACCCTCGTGATTCCTCTCGAGTGGAGACGGGTATGTCGGGGAACTTCTTGATTTGCAGCAAGGGTGTGAAGGACCCTTTCGAAGTTCCAGAGGTGAGGTGTGATCAGCCTCGAGACGCCTTAGCGGAAATGGGCCTCATCTCGCCTGGATGGGAGAACCTCCTGGATTTTCTCGAGTTGCGACAGGTCTTCTCGAGTTACGACGAGGACCTCAGGGACCCGCTCTGGTGGCCTCAGGAAAGGCCAGTCCCCATGCGAGTTGCTAGGGGACCTCTCGGGATTCCTCTCCCGTCCATGCCGGGGCCTCAGTCCTTGTGTGGATTCGGGGCCGGAACCTGAGGATTCCTCTCCAGTGTTGCCATGGATCTTGGGGTGCTTCTGAGTATCCCCAGGGGAGTCAGGCCTCGTCTCGAGTAGGGGCATGCACGTGCGCTTTCCTCCCGAGCTGCAGCAGTAGTGTCACGCTTCCTGTCACGTGGATCAAGGGATCTGTTGCTTTCCCTCGAGGCTGTCCCTCGAGGCTTTCCCACGAGGCTTTCCCACAGGGCTCTGCCACGTGCCACCCTGGTGTGAGTCGATCCTCGGCGTGAAAGACGAACCGGTGAAGGGAAAAGAGTTTCCTCTGGAATGGACTGAGACAACTGGGGGACTCTTGGAATGGTGGCACGACCCTGGAGTTCCTCTCGCCGTTCCTGTTGAGAGTGCCTCCTCTTGAGATGCGACGGGAACGCCGGGAACTCTTTCCCGACGAAGCAGGTAAAGGATCCCTCATCTCGAGCTTCGAGGCGGAAACGGGGCTCCTCTGGATGTGGGCGGGACCCTCATGATTCCTCTCGAGTGGAGACGGGTATGTCGGGGAACTTCTTGATTTGCACCAAGGGTGTGAAGGACCCTTTCGAAGTTCCAGAGGTGAGGTGTGATCAGCCTCGAGACGCCTCAGCGTAAATTGGCCTCATCTCGCCTGGAGGGGAGAACCTCCTGGATTTTCTCGAGTTGCGGCAGGTCTTCTCGAGTTACGACGGGGACCTCAGGGACCCGCTCGGGTGGCCTCAGGAAAGGCCAGTCCCCATGCGAGTTGCTAGGGGACCTCTCGGGATTCCTCTCCCGTCCATGCCGGGGCCTCAGTCCTTGTGTGGATTCGGGGCCGGAACCTGAGGATTCCTCTCCAGTGTTGCCATGGATCTTGGGGTGCTTCTGAGTATCCCCAGGGGAGTCAGGCCTCGTCTCGAGTAGGGGCATGCACGTGCGCTTTCCTCCCGAGCTGCAGCAGTAGTGTCACGCTTCCTGTCACGTGGATCAAGGGATCTGTGGCTTTCCCTCGAGGCTGTCCCTCGAGGCTTTCCCACGAGGCTTTCCCACAGGGCTGTGCCACGTGCCACCTTGGTGTGAGTCGATCCTCGGCGTGAAAGACGAGCCGGCGAAGGAAAAGAGTTTCCTCTGGAATGGACTGAGACATCTGGGGGACTCTTGGAATGGTGGCACGACCCTGGAGTTCCTCTCGCCGTTCCTCTTGAGAGGGCCTCCTCTTGAGATGCGACGGGAACGCCGGGAACTCTTTCCCGACAAAGCAGGGAAAGGATCCCTGATCTCGAGCTACGAGGCGGAAACGGGGCTCCTCTGGATGTGGGCGGGACCCTCGTGAATCCTCTCGAGTGGAGACGGCTATGTCGGGGAACTTCTTGATTTGCACCAAGGGTGTGAAAGAGCCTTTCGAAGTTCCAGAGGTGAGATGTGATCAGCCTGGAGACGCCTCAGCGGAAATGGGCCTCATCTCGCCTGGAGGGGAGAACCTCCTGGATTTTCTCGAGTTGCCTCAGGTCTTCTCGAGTGACGACGGGGACCTCAGGGACCCGCTCTGGTGGCCTCAGCAAAGGCCAGTCCCCATGCGAGTTGCTAGGGGGCCTCTCGGGATTCCTCTGCCGTCCATGCTGGGGCCTCAGTCCTTGTGTGGAGTCGGGGCCGGAACCTGAGGATTCCTCTGCTGTGTTGCCATGGATCTTGGGGTGCTTCTGAGTCTCCCCAGGGGAGTCAGGCCTCGTCTCGAGTGGGGGCATGCACGTGCGCTTTCCTCCCGAGCTGCAGCAGTAGTGTCACGCTTCCTGTCACGTGGATCAAGGGATCTGTGGCTTTCCCTCGAGGCTGTCCGTCGAGGCTTTCCCACGAGGCTTTCCCACAGGGCTGTGCCACGTGCCACCTTGGTGGGAGTCGATCCTCGGCATGAAAGACGAGCCGGTGAAGGGAAAAGAGGTTCCTCTGGAATGGACTGAGACATCTGGGGGACTCTTGGAATGGTGGCACGACCCTGGAGTTCCTCTCGCCGTTCCTGTTGAGAGGGCCTCCTCTTGAGATGCGACGGGAACGCCGGGAACTCTTTCCCGACGAAGCAGGGAAAGGATCCCTCATCTCGAGCTACGAGGCGGAAATGGGGCTCTTCTGGATGTGGGCGGGACCCTCGTGATTCCTCTCGAGTGGAGACGGGTATGTCGGGGAACTTCTTGATTTGCAGCAAGGGTGTGAAGGACCCTTTCGAAGTTCCAGAGGTGAGGTGTGATCAGCCTCGAGACGCCTTAGCGGAAATGGGCCTCATCTCGCCTGGATGGGAGAACCTCCTGGATTTTCTCGAGTTGCGACAGGTCTTCTCGAGTTACGACGAGGACCTCAGGGACCCGCTCTGGTGGCCTCAGGAAAGGCCAGTCCCCATGCGAGTTGCTAGGGGACCTCTCGGGATTCCTCTCCCGTCCATGCCGGGGCCTCAGTCCTTGTGTGGATTCGGGGCCGGAACCTGAGGATTCCTCTCCAGTGTTGCCATGGATCTTGGGGTGCTTCTGAGTATCCCCAGGGGAGTCAGGCCTCGTCTCGAGTAGGGGCATGCACGTGCGCTTTCCTCCCGAGCTGCAGCAGTAGTGTCACGCTTCCTGTCACGTGGATCAAGGGATCTGTTGCTTTCCCTCGAGGCTGTCCCTCGAGGCTTTCCCACGAGGCTTTCCCACAGGGCTCTGCCACGTGCCACCCTGGTGTGAGTCGATCCTCGGCGTGAAAGACGAACCGGTGAAGGGAAAAGAGTTTCCTCTGGAATGGACTGAGACAACTGGGGGACTCTTGGAATGGTGGCACGACCCTGGAGTTCCTCTCGCCGTTCCTGTTGAGAGTGCCTCCTCTTGAGATGCGACGGGAACGCCGGGAACTCTTTCCCGACGAAGCAGGTAAAGGATCCCTCATCTCGAGCTTCGAGGCGGAAACGGGGCTCCTCTGGATGTGGGCGGGACCCTCATGATTCCTCTCGAGTGGAGACGGGTATGTCGGGGAACTTCTTGATTTGCACCAAGGGTGTGAAGGACCCTTTCGAAGTTCCAGAGGTGAGGTGTGATCAGCCTCGAGACGCCTCAGCGTAAATTGGCCTCATCTCGCCTGGAGGGGAGAACCTCCTGGATTTTCTCGAGTTGCGGCAGGTCTTCTCGAGTTACGACGGGGACCTCAGGGACCCGCTCGGGTGGCCTCAGGAAAGGCCAGTCCCCATGCGAGTTGCTAGGGGACCTCTCGGGATTCCTCTCCCGTCCATGCCGGGGCCTCAGTCCTTGTGTGGATTCGGGGCCGGAACCTGAGGATTCCTCTCCAGTGTTGCCATGGATCTTGGGGTGCTTCTGAGTATCCCCAGGGGAGTCAGGCCTCGTCTCGAGTAGGGGCATGCACGTGCGCTTTCCTCCCGAGCTGCAGCAGTAGTGTCACGCTTCCTGTCACGTGGATCAAGGGATCTGTGGCTTTCCCTCGAGGCTGTCCCTCGAGGCTTTCCCACGAGGCTTTCCCACAGGGCTGTGCCACGTGCCACCTTGGTGTGAGTCGATCCTCGGCGTGAAAGACGAGCCGGCGAAGGAAAAGAGTTTCCTCTGGAATGGACTGAGACATCTGGGGGACTCTTGGAATGGTGGCACGACCCTGGAGTTCCTCTCGCCGTTCCTCTTGAGAGGGCCTCCTCTTGAGATGCGACGGGAACGCCGGGAACTCTTTCCCGACAAAGCAGGGAAAGGATCCCTGATCTCGAGCTACGAGGCGGAAACGGGGCTCCTCTGGATGTGGGCGGGACCCTCGTGAATCCTCTCGAGTGGAGACGGCTATGTCGGGGAACTTCTTGATTTGCACCAAGGGTGTGAAAGAGCCTTTCGAAGTTCCAGAGGTGAGATGTGATCAGCCTGGAGACGCCTCAGCGGAAATGGGCCTCATCTCGCCTGGAGGGGAGAACCTCCTGGATTTTCTCGAGTTGCCTCAGGTCTTCTCGAGTGACGACGGGGACCTCAGGGACCCGCTCTGGTGGCCTCAGCAAAGGCCAGTCCCCATGCGAGTTGCTAGGGGGCCTCTCGGGATTCCTCTGCCGTCCATGCTGGGGCCTCAGTCCTTGTGTGGAGTCGGGGCCGGAACCTGAGGATTCCTCTGCTGTGTTGCCATGGATCTTGGGGTGCTTCTGAGTCTCCCCAGGGGAGTCAGGCCTCGTCTCGAGTGGGGGCATGCACGTGCGCTTTCCTCCCGAGCTGCAGCAGTAGTGTCAAGCTTCCTGTCACGTGAATCAAGGGATCTGTTGCTTTCCCTCGAGGCTGTCCCTCGAGGCTTTCCCACGAGGCTTTCCCACAGGGCTCTGCCACGTGCCACCCTGGTGTGAGTCGATCCTCGGCGTGAAAGACGAACCGGTGAAGGGAAAAGAGTTTCCTCTGGAATGGACTGAGACAACTGGGGGACTCTTGGAATGGTGGCACGACCCTGGAGTTCCTCTCGCCGTTCCTGTTGAGAGTGCCTCCTCTTGAGATGCGACGGGAACGCCGGGAACTCTTTCCCGACGAAGCAGGTAAAGGATCCCTCATCTCGAGCTTCGAGGCGGAAACGGGGCTCCTCTGGATGTGGGCGGGACCCTCGTGATTCCTCTCGAGTGGAGACGGCTATATCGGGGAACTTCTTGATTTGCACCAAGGGTGTGAAGGACCCTTTCGAAGTTCCAGAGGTGAGGTGTGATCAGCCTCGAGACGCCTCAGCGGAAATGGGCCTCATCTCGCCTGGAGGGGAGAACCTCCTGGATTATCTCGAGTTGCGGTAGGTCTTCTCGAGTTACGACGGGGACCTCAGGGATCCGCTCTGGTGGCCTCAGGAAAGGCCAGTCCCCATGCGAGTTGCTAGGGGACCTCTCGGGATTCCTCTCCCGTCCATGACGGGGCCTCAGTCCTTGTGTGGAGTCGGGGCCGGAACCTGAGGATTCCTCTCCAGTGTTGCCGTGGATCTTGGGGTGCTTCTGAGTCTCCCCAGGGGAGTCAGGCCTCGTCTCGAGTGGGGGCATGCACGTGCGCTTTCCTCCCGAGTTGCAGCAGTAGTGTCACGCTTCCTGTCACGTGGATCAAGGGATCTGTGGCTTTCCCTCGAGGCTGTCCCTCGAGGCTTTCCCACGAGGCTTTCCCACAGGGCTGTGCCACGTGCCACCTTGGTGTGAGTCGATCCTCGGCGTGAAAGACGAGCCGGTGAAGGGAAAAGTGGTTCCTCTGGAATGGACTGAGATATCTGGGGGACTCTTGGAATGGTGGCACGACCCTGGAGTTCCTCTCGCCGTTCCTGTTGAGAGGGCCTCCTCTTGAGATGCGACGGGAACGCCGGGAACTCTTTCCCGACGAAGCAGGGAAAGGATCCCTCATCTCGAGCTACGAGGCGGAAATGGGGCTCTTCTGGATGTGGGCGGGACCCTCGTGATTCCTCTCGAGTGGAGACGGGTATGTCGGGGAACTTCTTGATTTGCAGCAAGGGTGTGAAGGACCCTTTCGAAGTTCCAGAGGTGAGGTGTGATCAGCCTCGAGACGCCTTAGCGGAAATGGGCCTCATCTCGCCTGGATGGGAGAACCTCCTGGATTTTCTCGAGTTGCGACAGGTCTTCTCGAGTTACGACGAGGACCTCAGGGACCCGCTCTGGTGGCCTCAGGAAAGGCCAGTCCCCATGCGAGTTGCTAGGGGACCTCTCGGGATTCCTCTCCCGTCCATGCCGGGGCCTCAGTCCTTGTGTGGATTCGGGGCCGGAACCTGAGGATTCCTCTCCAGTGTTGCCATGGATCTTGGGGTGCTTCTGAGTATCCCCAGGGGAGTCAGGCCTCGTCTCGAGTAGGGGCATGCACGTGCGCTTTCCTCCCGAGCTGCAGCAGTAGTGTCACGCTTCCTGTCACGTGGATCAAGGGATCTGTGGCTTTCCCTCGAGGCTGTCCCTTGAGGCTTTCCCACGAGGCTTTCCCACAGGGCTGTGCCACGTGCCACCTTGGTGTGAGTCGATCCTCGGCGTGAAAGACGAGCCGGCGAAGGGAAAAGAGTTTCCTCTGGAATGGACTGAGACATCTGGGGGACTCTTGGAATGGTGGCACGACCCTGGAGTTCCTCTCGCCGTTCCTGTTGAGAGGGCCTCCTCTTGAGATGCGACGGGAACGCCGGGAACTCTTTCCCGACGAAGCAGGGAAAGGATCCCTCATCTCGAGCTACGAGGCGGAAACGGGGCTCCTCTGGATGTGGGCGGGACCCTCGTGATTCCTCTCGAGTGGAGACGGGTATGTCGGGGAACTTCTTGATTTGCACCAAGAGTGTGAAGGACCCTTTCGAAGTTCCAGAGGTGAGGTGTGATCAGCCTCGAGACGCCTCAGCGGAAATGGGCCTCATCTCGCCTAGAGGGGAGAACCTCCTGGATTTTCTCGAGTTGCGGCAGGTCTTCTCGAGTTACGACGGGGACCTCAGGGACCCGCTCTTGTGGCCTCAGGAAAGGCCAGTCCCCATGCGAGTTGCTAGGGGACCTCTCGGGATTCCTCTCCCGTCCATGCCGGGGCCTCAGTCCTTGTGTGGATTCGGGGCCGGAACCTGAGGATTCCTCTCCAGTGTTGCCATGGATCTTGGGGTGCTTCTGAGTCTCCCCAGGGGAGTCAGGCCTCGTCTCGAGTGGGGGCATGCACGTGCGCTTTCCTCCCGAGCTGCAGCAGTAGTGTCACGCTTCCTGTCACGTGGATCAAGGGATCTTTGGCTTTCCCTCGAGGCTGTCCCTCGAGGCTTTCCAACGAGGCTTTCCCACAGGGCTGTGCCACGTGCCACCTTGGTGTGAGTCGATCCTCGGCGTGAAAGACGAGCCGGTGAAGGGAAAAGAGGTTCCTCTGGAATGGACTGAGACATCTGGGGGACTCTTGGAATGGTGGCACGACCCTGGAGTTCCTCTCGCCGTTCCTGTTGAGAGGGCCTCCTCTTGAGATGCGACGGGAACGCCGGGAACTCTTTCCCGAAGAAGCAGGGAAAGGATCCCTCATCTCGAGCTACGAGGCGGAAACGGGGCTCCTCTGGATGTGGGCGGGACCCTCGTGATTCCTCTCGAGTGGAGACGGGTATGTCGGGGAACTTCTTGATTTGCACCAAGGGTGTGAAGGACCCTTTCGAAGTTCCAGAGGTGAGGTGTGATCAGCCTCGAGACGCCTCAGCGGAAATGGGCCTCATCTCGCCTGGAGGGGAGAACCTCCTGGATTTTCTCGAGTTGCGGCAGGTCTTCTCGAGTTACGACGGGGACCTCAGGGACCCGCTCTGGTGGCCTCAGGAAAGGCCAGTCCCCATGCGAGTTGCTAGGGGACCTCTCGGGATTCCTCTCCCGTCCATGCCGGGGCCTCAGTCCTTGTGTGGAGTCGGGGCCGGAACCTGAGGATTCCTCTCCAGTGTTGCCATGGATCTTGGGGAGCTTCTGAGTCTCCCCAGGGGAGTCATGCGGCGTCTCGAATGGGGGCATGCTCGTGAGCTTTCCTCCCGAGCTGCAGCAGTAGTGTCACGCTTCCTGTCACGTGGATCAAGGGATCTGTGGCTTTCCCTCGAGGCTGTCCCTCGAGGCTTTCCCACGAGGCTTTCCCACAGGGCTGTGCCACGTGCCACCTTGGTGTGAGTCGATCCTCGGCGTGAAAGACGAGCCGGTGAAGGGAAAAGAGGTTCCTCTGGAATGGACTGAGACATCTGGGGGACTCTTGGAATGGTGGCACGACCCTGGAGTTCCTCTCGCCGTTTCTCTTGAGAGGGCCTCCTCTTGAGATGCGACGGGAACGCCGGGAACTCTTTCCCGACGAAGCAGGGAAAGGATCCCTGATCTCGAGCTACGAGGCGGAAACGGGGCTCCTCTGGATGTGGGCGGGACCCTCGTGAATCCTCTCGAGTGGAGACGGCTATGTCGGGGAACTTCTTGATTTGCACCAAGGGTGTGAAAGAGCCTTTCGAAGTTCCAGAGGTGAGATGTGATCAGCCTGGAGACGCCTCAGCGGAAATGGGCCTCATCTCGCCTGGAGGGGAGAACCTCCTGGATTTTCTCGAGTTGCCGCAGGTCTTCTCGAGTGACGACGGGGACCTCAGGGACCCGCTCTGGTGGCCTCAGCAAAGGCCAGTCCCCATGCGAGTTGCTAGGGGGCCTCTCGGGATTCCTCTCCCGTCCATGACGGGGCCTCAGTCCTTGTGTGGAGTCGGGGCCGGAACATGAGGATTCCTCTCCATTGTTGCCATGGATCTTGGGGTGCTTCTGAGTCTCCCCAGGGGAGTCAGGCATCGTCTCGAGTGGGGGCATGCACGTGCGCTTTCCTCCCGAGCTGCAGCAGTAGTGTCAAGCTTCCTGTCACGTGAATCAAGGGATCTGTTGCTTTCCCTCGAGGCTGTCCCTCGAGGCTTTCCCACGAGGTTTTCCCACAGGGCTCTGCCACGTGCCACCCTGGTGTGAGTCGATCCTCGGCGTGAAAGACGAACCGGTGAAGGGAAAAGAGTTTCCTCTGGAATGGACTGAGACATCTGGGGGACTCTTGGAATGGTGGCACGACCCTGGAGTTCCTCTCGCCGTTCCTGTGGAGAGTGCCTCCTCTTGAGATGCGACGGGAACGCCGGGAACTCTTTCCGGACGAAGCAGGGAAAGGATCCCTCATCTCGAGCTACGAGGCGGAAACGGGGCTCCTCTGGATGTGGGCGGGACCCTCGTGATTCCTCTCGAGTGGAGACGGGTATGTCGGGGAACTTCTTGATTTGCACCAAGGGTGTGAAGGACCCTTTCGAAGTTCCAGAGGTGAGGTGTGATCAGCCTCGAGACGCCTCAGCGTAAATTGGCCTCATCTCGCCTGGAGGGGAGAACCTCCTGGATTTTCTCGAGTTGCGGCAGGTCTTCTCGAGTTACGACGGGGACCTCAGGGACCCGCTCTGGTGGCCTCAGGAAAGGCCAGTCCCCATGCGAGTTGCTAGGGGACCTCTCGGGATTCCTCTCCCGTCCATGCCGGGGCCTCAGTCCTTGTGTGGAGTCGGGGCCGGAACCTGAGGTTTCCTCTCCAGTGTTGCCATGGATCTTGGGGAGCTTCTGAGTCTCCCCAGGGGAGTCATGCGGCGTTTCGAGTGGGGGCATGCTCGTGAGCTTTCCTCCCGAGCTGCAGCAGTAGTGTCACGCTTCCTGTCACGTGGATCAAGGGATCTGTGGCTTTCCCTCGAGGCTGTCCCTCGAGGCTTTCCCACGAGGCTTTCCCACAGGGCTGTGCCACGTGCCACCTTGGTGTGAGTCGATCCTCGGCGTGAAAGACGAGCCGGTGAAGGGAAAAGAGGTTCCTCTGGAATGGACTGAGACATCTGGGGGACTCTTGGAATGGTGGCACGACCCTGGAGATCCTCTCGCCGTTCCTCTTGAGAGGGCCTCCTCTTGAGATGCGACGGGAACGCCGGGAACTCTTTCCCGACGAAGCAGGGAAAGGATCCCTGATCTCGAGCTACGAGGCGGAAACGGGGCTCCTCTGGATGTGGGCGGGACCCTCGTGAATCCTCTCGAGTGGAGACGGCTATGTCGGGGAACTTCTTGATTTGCACCAAGGGTGTGAAAGAGCCTTTCGAAGTTCCAGAGGTGAGATGTGATCAGCCTCGAGACGCCTCAGCGGAAATGGGCCTCATCTCGCCTGGAGGGGAGAACCTCCTGGATTTTCTCGAGTTGCCGCAGGTCTTCTCGAGTGACGACGGGGACCTCAGGGACCCGCTCTGGTGGCCTCAGCAAAGGCCAGTCCCCATGCGAGTTGCTAGGGGGCCTCTCGGGATTCCTCTGCCGTCCATGCTGGGGCCTCAGTCCTTGTGTGGAGTCGGGGCCGGAACCTGAGGATTCCTCTCCAGTGTTGCCATGGATCTTGGGGTGCTTCTGAGTCTCCCCAGGGGAGTCAGGCATCGTCTCGAGTGGGGGCATGCACGTGCGCTTTCCTCCCGAGCTGCAGCAGTAGTGTCAACCTTCCTGTCACGTGAATCAAGGGATCTGTTGCTTTCCCTCGAGGCTGTCCCTCGATGCTTTCCCACGAGGCTTTCCCACAGGGCTCTGCCACGTGCCACCCTGGTGTGAGTCGATCCTCGGCGTGAAAGACGAACCGGTGAAGGGAAAAGAGATTCCTCTGGAATGGACTGAGACATCTGGGGGACTCTTGGAATGGTGGCACGACCCTGGAGTTCCTCTCGCCGTTCCTGTGGAGAGTGCCTCCTCTTGAGATGCGACGGGAACGCCGGGAACTCTTTCCAGACGAAGCAGGAAAAGGATCCCTCATCTCGAGCTACGAGGCGGAAACGGGGCTCCTCTGGATGTGGGCGGGACCCTCGTGATTCCTCTCGAGTGGAGACGGGTATGTCGGGGAACTTCTTGATTTGCACCAAGGGTGTGAAGGACCCTTTCGAAGTTCCAGAGGTGAGGTGTGATCAGCCTCGAGACGCCTCAGCGTAAATTGGCCTCATCTCGCCTGGAGGGGAGAACCTCCTGGATTTTCTCGAGTTGCGGCAGGTCTTCTCGAGTTACGACGGGGACCTCAGGGACCCGCTCTGGTGGCCTGAGGAAAGGCCAGTCCCCATGCGAGTTGCTAGGGGACCTCTCGGGATTCCTCTCCCGTCCATGCCGGGGCCTCAGTCCTTGTGTGGAGTCGGGGCCGGAACCTGAGGATTCCTCTCCAGTGTTGCCATGGATCTTGGGGAGCTTCTGAGTCTCCCCAGGGGAGTCATGCGGCGTCTCGAGTGGGGGCATGCTCGTGAGCTTTCCTCCCGAGCTGCAGCAGTAGTGTCACGCTTCCTGTCACGTGGATCAAGGGATCTGTGGCTTTCCCTCGAGGCTGTCCCTCGAGGCTTTCCCACGAGGCTTTCCCACAGGGCTGTGCTACGTGCCACCTTGGTGTGAGTCGATCCTCGGCGTGAAAGACGAGCCGGTGAAGGGAAAAGAGGTTCCTCTGGAATGGACTGAGACATCTGGGGGACTCTTGGAATGGTGGCACGACCCTGGAGTTCCTCTCGCCGTTCCTCTTGAGAGGGCCTCCTCTTGAGATGCGACGGGAACGCCGGGAACTCTTTCCCGACGAAGCAGGGAAAGGATCCCTGATCTCGAGCTACGAGGCGGAAACGGGGCTCCTCTGGATGTGGGCGGGACCCTCGTGAATCCTCTCGAGTGGAGACGGCTATGTCGGGGAACTTCTTGATTTGCACCAAGGGTGTGAAAGAGCCTTTCGAAGTTCCAGAGGTGAGATGTGATCAGCCTGGAGACGCCTCAGCGGAAATGGGCCTCATCTCGCCTGGAGGGGAGAACCTCCTGGATTTTCTCGAGTTGCCGCAGGTCTTCTCGAGTGACGACGGGGACCTCAGGGACCCGCTCTGGTGGCCTCAGCAAAGGCCAGTCCCCATGCGAGTTGCTAGGGGGCCTCTCGGGATTCCTCTGCCGTCCATGCTGTTGCCTCAGTCCTTGTGTGGAGTCGGGGCCGGAACCTGAGGATTCCTCTCCAGTGTTGCCATGGATCTTGGGGTGCTTCTGAGTCTCCCCAGGGGAGTCAGGCATCGTCTCGAGTGGGGGCATGCACGTGCGCTTTCCTCCCGAGCTGCAGCAGTAGTGTCAAGCTTCCTGTCACGTGAATCAAGGGATCTGTTGCTTTCCCTCGAGGCTGTCCCTCGAGGCTTTCCCACGAGGCTTTCCCACAGGGCTCTGCCACGTGCCACCCTGGTGTGAGTCGATCCTCGGCGTGAAAGACGAACCGGTGAAGGGAAAAGAGTTTCCTCTGGAATGGACTGAGACATCTGGGGGACTCTTGGAATGGTGGCACGACCCTGGAGTTCCTCTCGCCGTTCCTGTTGAGAGGGCCTCCTCTTGAGATGCGACGGGAACGCCGGGAACTCTTTCCCGACGAAGCAGGGAAAGGATCCCTCATCTCGAGCTTCGAGGCGGAAACGGGGCTCCTCTGGATGTGGGCGGGACCCTCGTGATTCCTCTCGAGTGGAGACGGCTATATCGGGGAACTTCTTGATTTGCACCAAGGGTGTGAAGGACCCTTTCGAAGTTCCAGAGGTGAGGTGTGATCAGCCTCGAGACGCCTCAGCGGAAATGGGCCTCATCTCGCCTGGAGGGGAGAACCTCCTGGATTTTCTCGAGTTGCGGTAGGTCTTCTCGAGTTACGACGGGGACCTCAGGGATCCGCTCTGGTGGCCTCAGGAAAGGCCAGTCCCCATGCGAGTTGCTAGGGGACCTCTCGGGATTCCTCTCCCGTCCATGACGGGGCCTCAGTCCTTGTGTGGAGTCGGGGCCGGAACCTGAGGATTCCTCTCCAGTGTTGCCATGGATCTTGGGGTGCTTCTGTGTCTCCCCAGGGGAGTCAGGCCTCGTCTCGAGTGGCGGCATGCACGTGCGCTTTCCTCCCGAGCTGCAGCAGTAGTGTCACGCTTCCTGTCACGTGGATCAAGGGATCTGTGGCTTTCCCTCGAGGCTGTCCCTCGAGGCTTTCCCACGAGGCTTTCCCACAGGGCTGTGCCACATGCCACCTTGATGTGAGTCGATCCTCGGCGTGAAAGACGAGCCGGTGAAGGGAAAAGAGTTTCCTCTGGAATGGACTGAGACATCTGGGGGACTCTTGGAATGGTGGCACGACCCTGGAGTTCCTCTCGCCGTTCCTGTTGAGAGGGCCTCCTCTTGAGATGCGACGGGAACGCCGGGAACTCTTTCCCGACGAAGCAGGGAAAGGATCCCTCATCTCGAGCTATGAGGCGGAAACGGGGCTCCTCTGGATGTGGGCGGGACCCTCGTGATTCCTCTCGAGTGGAGACGGGTATGTCGGGGAACTTCTTGATTTGCACCAAGGGTGTGAAAGAGCCTTTCGAAGTTCCAGAGGTGAGATGTGATCAGCCTGGAGACGCCTCAGCGGAAATGGGCCTCATCTCGCCTGGAGGGGAGAACCTCCTGGATTTTCTCGAGTTGCCGCAGGTCTTCTCGAGTGACGACGGGGACCTCAGGGACCCGCTCTGGTGGCCTCAGCAAAGGCCAGTCCCCATGCGAGTTGCTAGGGGGCCTCTCGGGATTCCTCTGCCGTCCATGCTGTTGCCTCAGTCCTTGTGTGGAGTCGGGGCCGGAACCTGAGGATTCCTCTCCAGTGTTGCCATGGATCTTGGGGTGCTTCTGAGTCTCCCCAGGGGAGTCAGGCATCGTCTCGAGTGGGGGCATGCACTTGCGCTTTCCTCCCGAGCTGCAGCAGTAGTGTCAAGCTTCCTGTCACGTGAATCAAGGGATCTGTTGCTTTCCCTCGAGGCTGTCCCTCGAGGCTTTCCCACGAGGCTTTCCCACAGGGCTCTGCCACGTGCCACCCTGGTGTGAGTCGATCCTCGGCGTGAAAGACGAACCGGTGAAGGAAAAGAGTTTCCTCTGGAATGGACTGAGACATCTGGGGGACTCTTGGAATGGTGGCACGACCCTGGAGTTCCTCTCGCCGTTCCTGTTGAGAGGGCCTCCTCTTGAGATGCGACGGGAACGCCGGGAACTCTTTCCCGACGAAGCAGGGAAAGGATCCCTCATCTCGAGCTTCGAGGCGGAAACGGGGCTCCTCTGGATGTGGGCGGGACCCTCGTGATTCCTCTCGAGTGGAGACGGCTATATCGGGGAACTTCTTGATTTGCACCAAGGGTGTGAAGGACCCTTTCGAAGTTCCAGAGGTGAGGTGTGATCAGCCTCGAGACGCCTCAGCGGAAATGGGCCTCATCTCGCCTGGAGGGGAGAACCTCCTGGATTTTCTCGAGTTGCGGTAGGTCTTCTCGAGTTACGACGGGGACCTCAGGGATCCGCTCTGGTGGCCTCAGGAAAGGCCAGTCCCCATGCGAGTTGCTAGGGGACCTCTCGGGATTCCTCTCCCGTCCATGACGGGGCCTCAGTCCTTGTGTGGAGTCGGGGCCGGAACCTGAGGATTCCTCTCCAGTGTTGCCATGGATCTTGGGGTGCTTCTGTGTCTCCCCAGGGGAGTCAGGCCTCGTCTCGAGTGGCGGCATGCACGTGCGCTTTCCTCCCGAGCTGCAGCAGTAGTGTCACGCTTCCTGTCACGTGGATCAAGGGATCTGTGGCTTTCCCTCGAGGCTGTCCCTCGAGGCTTTCCCACGAGGCTTTCCCACAGGGCTGTGCCACGTGCCACCTTGATGTGAGTCGATCCTCGGCGTGAAAGACGAGCCGGTGAAGGGAAAAGAGTTTCCTCTGGAATGGACTGAGACATCTGGGGGACTCTTGGAATGGTGGCACGACCCTGGAGTTCCTCTCGCCGTTCCTCTTGAGAGGGCCTCCTCTTGAGATGCGACGGGAACGCCGGGAACTCTTTCCGGACGAAGCAGGAAAAGGATCCCTCATCTCGAGCTACGAGGCGGAAACGGGGCTCCTCTGGATGTGGGCGGGACCCTCGTGATTCCTCTCGAGTGGAGACGGGTATGTCGGGGAACTTCTTGATTTGCACCAAGGGTGTGAAGGACCCTTTCGAAGTTCCAGAGGTGAGGTGTGATCAGCCTCGAGACGCCTCAGCGTAAATTGGCCTCATCTCGCCTGGAGGGGAGAACCTCCTGGATTTTCTCGAGTTGCGGCAGGTCTTCTCGAGTTACGACGGGGACCTCAGGGACCCGCTCTGGTGGCCTGAGGAAAGGCCAGTCCCCATGCGAGTTGCTAGGGGACCTCTCGGGATTCCTCTCCCGTCCATGCCGGGGCCTCAGTCCTTGTGTGGAGTCGGGGCCGGAACCTGAGGATTCCTCTCCAGTGTTGCCATGGATCTTGGGGAGCTTCTGAGTCTCCCCAGGGGAGTCATGCGGCGTCTCGAGTGGGGGCATGCTCGTGAGCTTTCCTCCCGAGCTGCAGCAGTAGTGTCACGCTTCCTGTCACGTGGATCAAGGGATCTGTGGCTTTCCCTCGAGGCTGTCCCTCGAGGCTTTCCCACGAGGCTTTCCCACAGGGCTGTGCTACGTGCCACCTTGGTGTGAGTCGATCCTCGGCGTGAAAGACGAGCCGGTGAAGGGAAAAGAGGTTCCTCTGGAATGGACTGAGACATCTGGGGGACTCTTGGAATGGTGGCACGACCCTGGAGTTCCTCTCGCCGTTCCTCTTGAGAGGGCCTCCTCTTGAGATGCGACGGGAACGCCGGGAACTCTTTCCTGACGAAGCAGGGAAAGGATCCCTGATCTCGAGCTACGAGGCGGAAACGGGGCTCCTCTGGATGTGGGCGGGACCCTCGTGAATCCTCTCGAGTGGAGACGGCTATGTCGGGGAACTTCTTGATTTGCACCAAGGGTGTGAAAGAGCCTTTCGAAGTTCCAGAGGTGAGATGTGATCAGCCTGGAGACGCCTCAGCGGAAATGGGCCTCATCTCGCCTGGAGGGGAGAACCTCCTGGATTTTCTCGAGTTGCCGCAGGTCTTCTCGAGTGACGACGGGGACCTCAGGGACCCGCTCTGGTGGCCTCAGCAAAGGCCAGTCCCCATGCGAGTTGCTAGGGGGCCTCTCGGGATTCCTCTGCCGTCCATGCTGTTGCCTCAGTCCTTGTGTGGAGTCGGGGCCGGAACCTGAGGATTCCTCTCCAGTGTTGCCATGGATCTTGGGGTGCTTCTGAGTCTCCCCAGGGGAGTCAGGCATCGTCTCGAGTGGGGGCATGCACGTGCGCTTTCCTCCCGAGCTGCAGCAGTAGTGTCAAGCTTCCTGTCACGTGAATCAAGGGATCTGTTGCTTTCCCTCGAGGCTGTCCCTCGAGGCTTTCCCACGAGGCTTTCCCACAGGGCTCTGCCACGTGCCACCCTGGTGTGAGTCGATCCTCGGCGTGAAAGACGAACCGGTGAAGGGAAAAGAGTTTCCTCTGGAATGGACTGAGACATCTGGGGGACTCTTGGAATGGTGGCACGACCCTGGAGTTCCTCTCGCCGTTCCTGTTGAGAGGGCCTCCTCTTGAGATGCGACGGGAACGCCGGGAACTCTTTCCCGACGAAGCAGGGAAAGGATCCCTCATCTCGAGCTTCGAGGCGGAAACGGGGCTCCTCTGGATGTGGGCGGGACCCTCGTGATTCCTCTCGAGTGGAGACGGCTATATCGGGGAACTTCTTGATTTGCACCAAGGGTGTGAAGGACCCTTTCGAAGTTCCAGAGGTGAGGTGTGATCAGCCTCGAGACGCCTCAGCGGAAATGGGCCTCATCTCGCCTGGAGGGGAGAACCTCCTGGATTTTCTCGAGTTGCGGTAGGTCTTCTCGAGTTACGACGGGGACCTCAGGGATCCGCTCTGGTGGCCTCAGGAAAGGCCAGTCCCCATGCGAGTTGCTAGGGGACCTCTCGGGATTCCTCTCCCGTCCATGACGGGGCCTCAGTCCTTGTGTGGAGTCGGGGCCGGAACCTGAGGATTCCTCTCCAGTGTTGCCATGGATCTTGGGGTGCTTCTGTGTCTCCCCAGGGGAGTCAGGCCTCGTCTCGAGTGGCGGCATGCACGTGCGCTTTCCTCCCGAGCTGCAGCAGTAGTGTCACGCTTCCTGTCACGTGGATCAAGGGATCTGTGGCTTTCCCTCGAGGCTGTCCCTCGAGGCTTTCCCACGAGGCTTTCCCACAGGGCTGTGCCACATGCCACCTTGATGTGAGTCGATCCTCGGCGTGAAAGACGAGCCGGTGAAGGGAAAAGAGTTTCCTCTGGAATGGACTGAGACATCTGGGGGACTCTTGGAATGGTGGCACGACCCTGGAGTTCCTCTCGCCGTTCCTGTTGAGAGGGCCTCCTCTTGAGATGCGACGGGAACGCCGGGAACTCTTTCCCGACGAAGCAGGGAAAGGATCCCTCATCTCGAGCTATGAGGCGGAAACGGGGCTCCTCTGGATGTGGGCGGGACCCTCGTGATTCCTCTCGAGTGGAGACGGGTATGTCGGGGAACTTCTTGATTTGCACCAAGGGTGTGAAAGAGCCTTTCGAAGTTCCAGAGGTGAGATGTGATCAGCCTGGAGACGCCTCAGCGGAAATGGGCCTCATCTCGCCTGGAGGGGAGAACCTCCTGGATTTTCTCGAGTTGCCGCAGGTCTTCTCGAGTGACGACGGGGACCTCAGGGACCCGCTCTGGTGGCCTCAGCAAAGGCCAGTCCCCATGCGAGTTGCTAGGGGGCCTCTCGGGATTCCTCTGCCGTCCATGCTGTTGCCTCAGTCCTTGTGTGGAGTCGGGGCCGGAACCTGAGGATTCCTCTCCAGTGTTGCCATGGATCTTGGGGTGCTTCTGAGTCTCCCCAGGGGAGTCAGGCATCGTCTCGAGTGGGGGCATGCACTTGCGCTTTCCTCCCGAGCTGCAGCAGTAGTGTCAAGCTTCCTGTCACGTGAATCAAGGGATCTGTTGCTTTCCCTCGAGGCTGTCCCTCGAGGCTTTCCCACGAGGCTTTCCCACAGGGCTCTGCCACGTGCCACCCTGGTGTGAGTCGATCCTCGGCGTGAAAGACGAACCGGTGAAGGAAAAGAGTTTCCTCTGGAATGGACTGAGACATCTGGGGGACTCTTGGAATGGTGGCACGACCCTGGAGTTCCTCTCGCCGTTCCTGTTGAGAGGGCCTCCTCTTGAGATGCGACGGGAACGCCGGGAACTCTTTCCCGACGAAGCAGGGAAAGGATCCCTCATCTCGAGCTTCGAGGCGGAAACGGGGCTCCTCTGGATGTGGGCGGGACCCTCGTGATTCCTCTCGAGTGGAGACGGCTATATCGGGGAACTTCTTGATTTGCACCAAGGGTGTGAAGGACCCTTTCGAAGTTCCAGAGGTGAGGTGTGATCAGCCTCGAGACGCCTCAGCGGAAATGGGCCTCATCTCGCCTGGAGGGGAGAACCTCCTGGATTTTCTCGAGTTGCGGTAGGTCTTCTCGAGTTACGACGGGGACCTCAGGGATCCGCTCTGGTGGCCTCAGGAAAGGCCAGTCCCCATGCGAGTTGCTAGGGGACCTCTCGGGATTCCTCTCCCGTCCATGACGGGGCCTCAGTCCTTGTGTGGAGTCGGGGCCGGAACCTGAGGATTCCTCTCCAGTGTTGCCATGGATCTTGGGGTGCTTCTGTGTCTCCCCAGGGGAGTCAGGCCTCGTCTCGAGTGGCGGCATGCACGTGCGCTTTCCTCCCGAGCTGCAGCAGTAGTGTCACGCTTCCTGTCACGTGGATCAAGGGATCTGTGGCTTTCCCTCGAGGCTGTCCCTCGAGGCTTTCCCACGAGGCTTTCCCACAGGGCTGTGCCACGTGCCACCTTGATGTGAGTCGATCCTCGGCGTGAAAGACGAGCCGGTGAAGGGAAAAGAGTTTCCTCTGGAATGGACTGAGACATCTGGGGGACTCTTGGAATGGTGGCACGACCCTGGAGTTCCTCTCGCCGTTCCTCTTGAGAGGGCCTCCTCTTGAGATGCGACGGGAACGCCGGGAACTCTTTCCCGACGAAGCAGGGAAAGGATCCCTCATCTCGAGCTTCGAGGCGGAAACGGGGCTCCTCTGGATGTGGGCGGGACCCTCGTGATTCCTCTCGAGTGGAGACGGGTATGTCGGGGAACTTCTTGATTTGCACCAAGAGTGTGAAGGACCCTTTCGAAGTTCCAGAGTTGAGGTGTGATCAGCCTCGAGACGCCTCAGCGGAAATGGGCCTCATCTCGCCTGGAGGGGAGAACCTCCTGGATTTTCTCGAGTTGCGGCAGGTCTTCTCGAGTTACGACGGGGACCTCAGGGACCCGCTCTGGTGGCCTCAGGAATGGCCAGTCCCCATGCGAGTTGCTAGGGGACCTCTCGGGATTCCTCTCCCGTCCATGCCGGGGCCTCAGTCCTTGTGTGGAGTCGGGGCCGGAACCTGAGGATTCCTCTCCAGTGTTGCCATGGATCTTGGGGAGCTTCTGAGTCTCCCCAGGGGAGTCATGCGGCGTCTCGAGTGGGGGCATGCTCGTGAGCTTTCCTCCCGAGCTGCAGCAGTAGTGTCACGCTTCCTGTCACGTGGATCAAGGGATCTATGTCTTTCCCTCGAGGCTGTCCCTCGAGGCTTTCCCACGAGGCTTTCCCACAGGGCTGTGCCACGTGCCACCTTGGTGTGAGTCGATCCTCGGCGTGAAAGACGAGCCGGTGAAGGGAAAAGAGGTTCCTCTGGAATGGACTGAGACATCTGGGGGACTCTTGGAATGGTGGCACGACCCTGGAGTTCCTCTCGCCGTTCCTCTTGAGAGGGCCTCCTCTTGAGATGCGACGGGAACGCCGGGAACTCTTTCCCGACGAAGCAGGGAAAGGATCCCTGATCTCGAGCTACGAGGCGGAAACGGGGCTCCTCTGGATGTGGGCGGGACCCTCGTGAATCCTCTCGAGTGGAGACGGCTATGTCGGGGAACTTCTTGATTTGCACCAAGGGTGTGAAAGAGCCTTTCGAAGTTCCAGAGGTGAGATGTGATCAGCCTGGAGACGCCTCAGCGGAAATGGGCCTCAGCTCGCCTGGAGGGGAGAACCTCCTGGATTTTCTCGAGTTGCCGCAGGTCTTCTCGAGTGACGACGGGGACCTCAGGGACCCGCTCTGGTGGCCTCAGCAAAGGCCAGTCCCCATGCGAGTTGCTAGGGAGCCTCTCGGGGTTCCTCTGCCGTCCATGCTGGGGCCTCAGTCCTTGTGTGGAGTCGGGGCCGGAACCTGAGGATTCCTCTGCAGTGTTGCCATGGATCTTAGGGTGCTTCTGAGTCTCCCCAGGGGAGTCAGGCCTCGTCTCGAGTGGGGGCATGCACGTGCGCTTTCCTCCCGAGCTGCAGCAGTAGTGTCAAGCTTCCTGTCACGTGAATCAAGGGATCTGTTGCTTTCCCTCGAGGCTGTCCCTCGAGGCTTTATCACGAGGCTTTCCCACAGGTCTCTGCCACGTGCCACCCTGGTGTGAGTCGATCCTCGGCGTGAAAGACGAACCGGTGAAGGGAAAAGAGTTTCCTCTGGAATGGACTGAGACAACTGGGGGACTCTTGGAATGGTGGCACGACCCTGGAGTTCCTCTCGCCGTTCCTGTTGAGAGTGCCTCCTCTTGAGATGCGACGGGAACGCCGGGAACTCTTTCCCGACGAAGCAGGGAAAGGATCCCTCATCTCGAGCTTCGAGGCGGAAACGGGGCTCCTCTGGATGTGGGCGGGACCCTCGTGATTCCTCTCGAGTGGAGACGGCTATATCGGGGAACTTCTTGATTTGCACCAAGGGTGTGAAGGACCCTTTCGAAGTTACAGAGGTGAGGTGTGATCAGCCTCGAGACGCCTCAGCGGAAATGGGCCTCATCTCGCCTGGAGGGGAGAACCTCCTGGATTTTCTCGAGTTGCGGTAGGTCTTCTCGAGTTACGACGGGGACCTCAGGGATCCGCTCTGGTGGCCTCAGGAAAGGCCAGTCCCCATGCGAGTTGCTAGGGGACCTCTCGGGATTCCTCTCCCGTCCATGACGGGGCCTCAGTCCTTGTGTGGAGTCGGGGCCGGAACCTGAGGATTCCTCTCCAGTGTTGCCGTGGATCTTGGGGTGCTTCTGAGTCTCCCCAGGGGAGTCAGGCCTCGTCTCGAGTGGGGGCATGCACGTGCGCTTTCCTCCCGAGTTGCAGCAGTAGTGTCACGCTTCCTGTCACGTGGATCAAGGGATCTGTGGCTTTCCCTCGAGGCAGTCCATCGAGACTTTCCCACGAGGCTTTCCCACAGGGCTGTGCCACGTGCCACCTTGGTGTGAGTCGATCCTCGGCGTGAAAGACGAGCCGGTGAAGGGAAAAGTGGTTCCTCTGGAATGGACTGAGACATCTGGGGGACTCTTGGAATGGTGGCACGACCCTGGAGTTCCTCTCGCCGTTCCTGTTGAGAGGGCCTCCTCTTGAGATGCGACGGGAACGCCGGGAACTCTTTCCCGACGAAGCAGGGAAAGGATCCCTCATCTCGAGCTACGAGGCGGAAATGGGGCTCTTCTGGATGTGGGCGGGACCCTCGTGATTCCTCTCGAGTGGAGACGGGTATGTCGGGGAACTTCTTGATTTGCAGCAAGGGTGTGAAGGACCCTTTCGAAGTTTCAGAGGTGAGGTGTGATCAGCCTCGAGACGCCTTAGCGGAAATGGGCCTCATCTCGCCTGGATGGGAGAACCTCCTGGATTTTCTCGAGTTGCTGCAGGTCTTCTCGAGTTACGACGAGGACCTCAGGGACCCGCTCGGGTGGCCTCAGGAAAGGCCAGTCCCCATGCGAGTTGCTAGGGGACCTCTCGGGATTCCTCTCCCGTCCATGCCGGGGCCTCAGTCCTTGTGTGGATTCGGGGCCGGAACCTGAGGATTCCTCTCCAGTGTTGCCATGGATCTTGGGGTGCTTCTGAGTATCCCCAGGGGAGTCAGGCCTCGTCTCGAGTAGGGGCATGCACGTGCGCTTTCCTCCCGAGCTGCAGCAGTAGTGTCACGCTTCCTGTCACGTGGATCAAGGGATCTGTGGCTTTCCCTCGAGGCTGTCCCTCGAGGCTTTCCCACGAGGCTTTCCCACAGGGCTCTGCCACGTGCCACCTTGGTGTGAGTCGATCCTCGGCGTGAAAGACGAGCCGGCGAAGGGAAAAGAGTTTCCTCTGGAATGGACTGAGACATCTGGGGGACTCTTGGAATGGTGGCACGACCCTGGAGTTCCTCTCGCCGTTCCTCTTGAGAGGGCCTCCTCTTGAGATGCGACGGGAACGCCGGGAACTCTTTCCCGACGAAGCAGGGAAAGGATCCCTGATCTCGAGCTACGAGGCGGAAACGGGGCTCCTCTGGATGTGGGCGGGACCCTCGTGAATCCTCTCGAGTGGAGACGGCTATGTCGGGGAACTTCTTGATTTGCACCAAGGGTGTGAAAGAGCCTTTCGAAGTTCCAGAGGTGAGATGTGATCAGCCTGGAGACGCCTCAGCGGAAATGGGCCTCATCTCGCCTGGAGGGGAGAACCTCCTGGATTTTCTCGAGTTGCCGCAGGTCTTCTCGAGTGACGACGGGGACCTCAGGGACCCGCTCTGGTGGCCTCAGCAAAGGCCAGTCCCCATGCGAGTTGCTAGGGGGCCTCTCGGGATTCCTCTGCCGTCCATGCTGGGGCCTCAGTCCTTGTGTGGAGTCGGGGCCGGAACATGAGGATTCCTCTCCAGTGTTGCCATGGATCTTGGGGTGCTTCTGAGTCTCCCCAGGGGAGTCAGGCCTCGTCTCGAGTGGGGGCATGCACGTGCGCTTTCCTCCCGAGCTGCAGCAGTAGTGTCAAGCTTCCTGTCACGTGAATCAAGGGATCTGTTGCTTTCCCTCGAGGCTGTCCCTCGAGGCTTTCCCACGAGGCTTTCCCACAGGGCTCTGCCACGTGCCACCCTGGTGTGAGTCGATCCTCGGCGTGAAAGACGAACCGGTGAAGGGAAAAGAGTTTCCTCTGGAATGGACTGAGACAACTGGGGGACTCTTGGATTGGTGGCACGACCCTGGAGTTCCTCTCGCCGTTCCTCTTGAGAGTGCCTCCTCTTGAGATGCGACGGGAACGCCGGGAACTCTTTCCCGACGAAGCAGGGAAAGGATCCCTCATCTCGAGCTTCGAGGCGGAAACGGGGCTCCTCTGGATGTGGGCGGGACCCTCGTGATTCCTCTCGAGTGGAGACGGCTATATCGGGGAACTTCTTGATTTGCACCAAGGGTGTGAAGGACCCTTTCGAAGTTCCAGAGGTGAGGTGTGATCAGCCTCGAGACGCCTCAGCGGAAATGGGCCTCATCTCGCCTGGAGGGGAGAACCTCCTGGATTTTCTCGAGTTGCGGTAGGTCTTCTCGAGTTACGACGGGGACCTCAGGGATCCGCTCTGGTGGCCTCAGGAAAGGCCAGTCCCCATGCGAGTTGCTAGGGGACCTCTCGGGATTCCTCTCCCGTCCATGCCGGGGCCTCAGTCCTTGTGTGGAGTCGGGGCCGGAACCTGAGGATTCCTCTCCAGTGTTGCCATGGATCTTGGGGAGCTTCTGAGTCTCCCCAGGGGAGTCATGCGGCGTCTCGAGTGGGGGCATGCTCGTGAGCTTTCCTCCCGAGCTGCAGCAGTAGTGTCACGCTTCCTGTCACGTGGATCAAGGGATCTGTGGCTTTCCCTCGAGGCTGTCCCTCGAGGCTTTCCCACGAGGCTTTCCCACAGGGCTGTGCCACGTGCCACCTTGGTGTGAGTCGATCCTCGGCGTGAAAGACGAGCCGGTGAAGGGAAAAGAAGTTCCTCTGGAATGGACTGAGACATCTGGGGGACTCTTGGAATGGTGGCACGACCCTGGAGTTCCTCTCGCCGTTCCTGTGGAGAGTGCCTCCTCTTGAGATGCGACGGGAACGCCGGGAACTCTTTCCGGACGAAGCAGGGAAAGGATCCCTCATCTCGAGCTACGAGGCGGAAACGGGGCTCCTCTGGATGTGGGCGGGACCCTCGTGATTCCTCTCGAGTGGAGACGGGTATGTCGGGGAACTTCTTGATTTGCACCAAGGGTGTGAAGGACCCTTTCGAAGTTCCAGAGGTGAGGTGTGATCAGCCTCGAGACGCCTCAGCGTAAATTGGCCTCATCTTGCCTGGAGGGGAGAACCTCCTGGATTTTCTCGAGTTGCGGCAGGTCTTCTCGAGTTACGACGGGGACCTCAGGGACCCGCTCGGGTGGCCTCAGGAAAGGCCAGTCCCCATGCGAGTTGCTAGGGGACCTCTCGGGATTCCTCTCCCGTCCATGCCGGGGCCTCAGTCCTTGTGTGGATTCGGGGCCGGAACCTGAGGATTCCTCTCCAGTGTTGCCATGGATCTTGGGGTGCTTCTGAGTATCCCCAGGGGAGTCAGGCCTCGTCTCGAGTAGGGGCATGCACGTGCGCTTTCCTCCCGAGCTGCAGCAGTAGTGTCACGCTTCCTGTCACGTGGATCAAGGGATCTGTGGCTTTCCCTCGAGGCTGTCCCTCGAGGCTTTCCCACGAGGCTTTCCCACAGTGCTGTGCCACGTGCCACCTTGGTGTGAGTCGATCCTCGGCGTGAAAGACGAGCCGGCGAAGGAAAAGAGTTTCCTCTGGAATGGACTGAAACATCTGGGGGACTCTTGGAATGGTGGCACGACCCTGGAGTTCCTCTCGCCGTTCCTCTTGAGAGGGCCTCCTCTTGAGATGCGACGGGAACGCCGGGAACTCTTTCCCGACGAAGCAGGGAAAGGATCCCTGATCTCGAGCTACGAGGCGGAAACGGGGCTCCTCTGGATGTGGGCGGGACCCTCGTGAATCCTCTCGAGTGGAGACGGCTATGTCGGGGAACTTCTTGATTTGCACCAAGGGTGTGAAAGAGCCTTTCGAAGTTCCAGAGGTGAGATGTGATCAGCCTGGAGACGCCTCAGCGGAAATGGGCCTCATCTCGCCTGGAGGGGAGAACCTCCTGGATTTTCTCGAGTTGCCGCAGGTCTTCTCGAGTGACGACGGGGACCTCAGGGACCCGCTCTGGTGGCCTCAGCAAAGGCCAGTCCCCATGCGAGTTGCTAGGGGGCCTCTCGGGATTCCTCTGCCGTCCATGCTGGGGCCTCAGTCCTTGTGTGGAGTCGGGGCCGGAACCTGAGGATTCCTCTGCTGTGTTGCCATGGATCTTGGGGTGCTTCTGAGTCTCCCCAGGGGAGTCAGGCCTCGTCTCGAGTGGGGGCATGCACGTGCGCTTTCCTCCCGAGCTGAAGCAGTAGTGTCAAGCTTCCTGTCACGTGAATCAAGGGATCTGTTGCTTTCCCTCGAGGCTGTCCCTCGAGGCTTTCCCACGAGGCTTTCCCACAGGGCTCTGCCACGTGCCACCCTGGTGTGAGTCGATCCTCGGCGTGAAAGACGAACCGGTGAAGGGAAAAGAGTTTCCTCTGGAATGGACTGAGACAACTGGGGGACTCTTGGAATGGTGGCACGACCCTGGAGTTCCTCTCGCCGTTCCTGTTGAGAGTGCCTCCTCTTGAGATGCGACGGGAACGCCGGGAACTCTTTCCCGACGAAGCAGGGAAAGGATCCCTCATCTCGAGCTTCGAGGCGGAAACGGGGCTCCTCTGGATGTGGGCGGGACCCTCGTGATTCCTCTCGAGTGGAGACGGCTATATCGGGGAACTTCTTGATTTGCACCAAGGGTGTGAAGGACCCTTTCGAAGTTCCAGAGGTGAGGTGTGATCAGCCTCGAGACGCCTCAGCGGAAATGGGCCTCATCTCGCCTGGAGGGGAGAACCTCCTGGATTTTCTCGAGTTGCGGTAGGTCTTCTCGAGTTACGACGGGGACCTCAGGGATCCGCTCTGGTGGCCTCAGGAAAGGCCAGTCCCCATACGAGTTGCTAGGGGACCTCTCGGGATTCCTCTCCCGTCCATGACGGGGCCTCAGTCCTTGTGTGGAGTCGGGGCCGGAACCTGAGGATTCCTCTCCAGTGTTGCCGTGGATCTTGGGGTGCTTCTGAGTCTCCCCAGGGGAGTCAGGCCTCGTCTCGAGTGGGGCCATGCACGTGCGCTTTCCTCCCGAGTTGCAGCAGTAGTGTCACACTTCCTGTCACGTGGATCAAGGGATCTGTGGTTTCCCTCGAGGCTGTCCCTCGAGGCTTTCCCACGAGGCTTTCCCACAGGGCTGTGCCACGTGCCACCTTGGTGTGAGTCGATCCTCGGCGTGAAAGACGAGCCGGTGAAGGGAAAAGTGGTTCCTCTGGAATGGACTGAGATATCTGGGGGACTCTTGGAATGGTGGCACGACCCTGGAGTTCCTCTCGCCGTTCCTGTTGAGAGGGCCTCCTCTTGAGATGCGACGGGAACGCCGGGAACTCTTTCCCGACGAAGCAGGGAAAGGATCCCTCATCTCGAGCTACGAGGCGGAAACGGGGCTCCTCTGGATGTGGGCGGGACCCTCGTGATTCCTCTCGAGTGGAGACGGGTATGTCGGGGAACTTCTTGATTTGCACCAAGAGTGTGAAGGACCCTTTCGAAGTTCCAGAGGTGAGGTGTGATCAGCCTCGAGACGCCTCAGCGGAAATGGGCCTCATCTCGCCTGGAGGGGAGAACCTCCTGGATTTTCTCGAGTTGCGGCAGGTCTTCTCGAGTTACGACGGGGACCTCAGGGACCCGCTCTTGTGGCCTCAGGAAAGGCCAGTCCCCATGCGAGTTGCTAGGGGACCTCTCGGGATTCCTCTCCCGTCCATGCCGGGGCCTCAGTCCTTGTGTGGATTCGGGGCCGGAACCTGAGGATTCCTCTCCAGTGTTGCCATGGATCTTGGGGTGCTTCTGAGTCTCCCCAGGGGAGTCAGGCCTCGTCTCGAGTGGGGGCATGCACGTGCGCTTTCCTCCCGAGCTGCAGCAGTAGTGTCACGCTTCCTGTCACGTGGATCAAGGGATCTTTGGCTTTCCCTCGAGGCTGTCCCTCGAGGCTTTCCAACGAGGCTTTCCCACAGGGCTGTGCCACGTGCCACCTTGGTGTGAGTCGATCCTCGGCGTGAAAGACGAGCCGGTGAAGGGAAAAGAGGTTCCTCTGGAATGGACTGAGACATCTGGGGGACTCTTGGAATGGTGGCACGACCCTGGAGTTCCTCTCGCCGTTCCTGTTCAGAGGGCCTCCTCTTGAGATGCGACGGGAACGCCGGGAACTCTTTCCCGAAGAAGCAGGGAAAGGATCCCTCATCTCGAGCTACGAGGCGGAAACGGGGCTCCTCTGGATGTGGGCGGGACCCTCGTGATTCCTCTCGAGTGGAGACGGGTATGTCGGGGAACTTCTTGATTTGCACCAAGGGTGTGAAGGACCCTTTCGAAGTTCCAGAGGTGAGGTGTGATCAGCCTCGAGACGCCTCAGCGTAAATTGGCCTCATCTCGCCTGGAGGGGAGAACCTCCTGGATTTTCTCGAGTTGCGGCAGGTCTTCTCGAGTTACGACGGGGACCTCAGGGACCCGCTCTGGTGGCCTCAGGAAAGGCCAGTCCCCATGCGAGTTGCTAGGGGACCTCTCGGGATTCCTCTCCCGTCCATGCCGGGGCCTCAGTCCTTGTGTGGAGTCGGGGCCGGAACCTGAGGATTCCTCTCCAGTGTTGCCATGGATCTTGGGGAGCTTCTGAGTCTCCCCAGGGGAGTCATGCGGCGTCTCGAGTGGGGGCATGCTCGTGAGCTTTCCTCCCGAGCTGCAGCAGTAGTGTCACGCTTCCTGTCACGTGGATCAAGGGATCTGTGGCTTTCCCTCGAGGCTGTCCCTCGAGGCTTTCCCACGAGGCTTTCCCACAGGGCTGTGCCACGTGCCACCTTGGTGTGAGTCGATCCTCGGCGTGAAAGACGAGCCGGTGAAGGGAAAAGAGGTTCCTCTGGAATGGACTGAGACATCTGGGGGACTCTTGGAATGGTGGCACGACCCTGGAGTTCCTCTCGCCGTTCCTCTTGAGAGGGCCTCCTCTTGAGATGCGACGGGAACGCCGGGAACTCTTTCCCGACGAAGCAGGGAAAGGATCCCTGATCTCGAGCTACGAGGCGGAAATGGGGCTCCTCTGGATGTGGGCGGGACCCTCGTGAATCCTCTCGAGTGGAGACGGCTATGTCGGGGAACTTCTTGATTTGCACCAAGGGTGTGAAAGAGCCTTTCGAAGTTCCAGAGGTGAGATGTGATCAGCCTGGAGACGCCTCAGCGGAAATGGGCCTCATCTCGCCTGGAGGGGAGAACCTCCTGGATTTTCTCGAGTTGCCGCAGGTCTTCTCGAGTGACGACGGGGACCTCAGGGACCCGCTCTGGTGGCCTCAGCAAAGGCCAGTCCCCATGCGAGTTGCTAGGGGGCCTCTCGGGATTCCTCTGCCGTCCATGCTGGGGCCTCAGTCCTTGTGTGGAGTCGGGGCCGGAACATGAGGATTCCTCTCCAGTGTTGCCATGGATCTTGGGGTGCTTCTGAGTCTCCCCAGGGGAGTCAGGCATCGTCTCGAGTGGGGGCATGCACGTGCGCTTTCCTCCCGAGCTGCAGCAGTAGTGTCAAGCTTCCTGTCACGTGAATCAAGGGATCTGTTGCTTTCCCTCGAGGCTGTCCCTCGAGGCTTTCCCACGAGGTTTTCCCACAGGGCTCTGCCACGTGCCACCCTGGTGTGAGTCGATCCTCGGCGTGAAAGACGAACCGGTGAAGGGAAAAGAGTTTCCTCTGGAATGGACTGAGACATCTGGGGGACTCTTGGAATGGTGGCACGACCCTGGAGTTCCTCTCGCCATTCCTGTGGAGAGTGCCTCCTCTTGAGATGCGACGGGAACGCCGGGAACTCTTTCCGGACGAAGCAGGGAAAGGATCCCTCATCTCGAGCTACGAGGCGGAAACGGGGCTCCTCTGGATGTGGGCGGGACCCTCGTGATTCCTCTCGAGTGGAGACGGGTATGTCGGGGAACTTCTTGATTTGCACCAAGGGTGTGAAGGACCCTTTCGAAGTTCCAGAGGTGAGGTGTGATCAGCCTCGAGACGCCTCAGCGTAAATTGGCCTCATCTCGCCTGGAGGGGAGAACCTCCTGGATTTTCTCGAGTTGCGGCAGGTCTTCTCGAGTTACGACGGGGACCTCAGGGACCCGCTCTGGTGGCCTCAGGAAAGGCCAGTCCCCATGCGAGTTGCTAGGGGACCTCTCGGGATTCCTCTCCCGTCCATGCCGGGGCCTCAGTCCTTGTGTGGAGTCGGGGCCGGAACCTGAGGATTCCTCTCCAGTGTTGCCATGGATCTTGGGGAGCTTCTGAGTCTCCCCAGGGGAGTCATGCGGCGTCTCGAGTGGGGGCATGCTCGTGAGCTTTCCTCCCGAGCTGCAGCAGTAGTGTCACGCTTCCTGTCACGTGGATCAAGGGATCTGTGGCTTTCCCTCGAGGCTGTCCCTCGAGGCTTTCCCACGAGGCTTTCCCACAGGGCTGTGCCACGTGCCACCTTGGTGTGAGTCGATCCTCGGCGTGAAAGACGAGCCGGTGAAGGGAAAAGAGGTTCCTCTGGAATGGACTGAGACATCTGGGGGACTCTTGGAATGGTGGCACGACCCTGGAGATCCTCTCGCCGTTCCTCTTGAGAGGGCCTCCTCTTGAGATGCGACGGGAACGCCGGGAACTCTTTCCCGACGAAGCAGGGAAAGGATCCCTCATCTCGAGCTACGAGGCGGAAACGGGGCTCCTCTGGATGTGGGCGGGACCCTCGTGAATCCTCTCGAGTGGAGACGGCTATGTCGGGGAACTTCTTGATTTGCACCAAGGGTGTGAAAGAGCCTTTCGAAGTTCCAGAGGTGAGATGTGATCAGACTCAAGACGCCTCAGCGGAAATGGGCCTCATCTCGCCTGGAGGGGAGAACCTCCTGGATTTTCTCGAGTTGCCGCAGGTCTTCTCGAGTGACGACGGGGACCTCAGGGACCCGCTCTGGTGGCCTCAGCAAAGGCCAGTCCCCATGCGAGTTGCTAGGGGGCCTCTCGGGATTCCTCTGCCGTCCATGCTGGGGCCTCAGTCCTTGTGTGGAGTCGGGGCCGGAACCTGAGGATTCCTCTCCAGTGTTGCCATGGATCTTGGGGTGCTTCTGAGTCTCCCCAGGGGAGTCAGGCATCGTCTCGAGTGGGGGCATGCACGTGCGCTTTCCTCCCGAGCTGCAGCAGTAGTGTCAACCTTCCTGTCACGTGAATCAAGGGATCTGTTGCTTTCCCTCGAGGCTGTCCCTCGAGGCTTTCCCACGAGGCTTTCCCACAGGGCTCTGCCACGTGCCACCCTGGTGTGAGTCGATCCTCGGCGTGAAAGACGAACCGGTGAAGGGAAAAGAGATTCCTCTGGAATGGACTGAGACATCTGGGGGACTCTTGGAATGGTGGCACGACCCTGGAGTTCCTCTCGCCGTTCCTGTGGAGAGTGCCTCCTCTTGAGATGCGACGGGAACGCCGGGAACTCTTTCCGGACGAAGCAGGAAAAGGATCCCTCATCTCGAGCTACGAGGCGGAAACGGGGCTCCTCTGGATGTGGGCGGGACCCTCGTGATTCCTCTCGAGTGGAGACGGGTATGTCGGGGAACTTCTTGATTTGCACCAAGGGTGTGAAGGACCCTTTCGAAGTTCCAGAGGTGAGGTGTGATCAGCCTCGAGACGCCTCAGCGTAAATTGGCCTCATCTCGCCTGGAGGGGAGAACCTCCTGGATTTTCTCGAGTTGCGGCAGGTCTTCTCGAGTTACGACGGGGACCTCAGGGACCCGCTCTGGTGGCCTGAGGAAAGGCCAGTCCCCATGCGAGTTGCTAGGGGACCTCTCGGGATTCCTCTCCCGTCCATGCCGGGGCCTCAGTCCTTGTGTGGAGTCGGGGCCGGAACCTGAGGATTCCTCTCCAGTGTTGCCATGGATCTTGGGGAGCTTCTGAGTCTCCCCAGGGGAGTCATGCGGCGTCTCGAGTGGGGGCATGCTCGTGAGCTTTCCTCCCGAGCTGCAGCAGTAGTCTCACGCTTCCTGTCACGTGGATCAAGGGATCTGTGGCTTTCCCTCGAGGCTGTCCCTCGAGGCTTTCCCACGAGGCTTTCCCACAGGGCTGTGCCACGTGCCACCTTGGTGAGTCGATCCTCGGCGTGAAAGACGAGCCGGTGAAGGGAAAAGAGGTTCCTCTGGAATGGACTGAGACATCTGGGGGACTCTTGGAATCGTGGCACGACCCTGGAGTTCCTCTCGCCGTTCCTCTTGAGAGGGCCTCCTCTTGAGATGCGACGGGAACGCCGGGAACTCTTTCCCGACGAAGCAGGGAAAGGATCCCTGATCTCGAGCTACGAGGCGGAAACGGGGCTCCTCTGGATGTGGGCGGGACCCTCGTGAATCCTCTCGAGTGGAGACGGCTATGTCGGGGAACTTCTTGATTTGCACCAAGGGTGTGAAAGAGCCTTTCGAAGTTCCAGAGGTGAGATGTGATCAGCCTGGAGACGCCTCAGCGGAAATGGGCCTCATCTCGCCTGGAGGGGAGAACCTCCTGGATTTTCTCGAGTTGCCGCAGGTCTTCTCGAGTGACGACGGGGACCTCAGGGACCCGCTCTGGTGGCCTCAGCAAAGGCCAGTCCCCATGCGAGTTGCTAGGGGGCCTCTCGGGATTCCTCTGCCGTCCATGCTGTTGCCTCAGTCCTTGTGTGGAGTCGGGGCCGGAACCTGAGGATTCCTCTCCAGTGTTGCCATGGATCTTGGGGTGCTTCTGAGTCTCCCCAGGGGAGTCAGGCATCGTCTCGAGTGGGGGCATGCACGTGCGCTTTCCTCCCGAGCTGCAGCAGTAGTGTCAAGCTTCCTGTCACGTGAATCAAGGGATCTGTTGCTTTCCCTCGAGGCTGTCCCTCGAGGCTTTCCCACGAGGCTTTCCCACAGGGCTCTGCCACGTGCCACCCTGGTGTGAGTCGATCCTCGGCGTGAAAGACGAACCGGTGAAGGGAAAAGAGATTCCTCTGGAATGGACTGAGACATCTGGGGGACTCTTGGAATGGTGGCACGACCCTGGAGTTCCTCTCGCCGTTCCTGTGGAGAGTGCCTCCTCTTGAGATGCGACGGGAACGCCGGGAACTCTTTCCGGACGAAGCAGGAAAAGGATCCCTCATCTCGAGCTACGAGGCGGAAACGGGGCTCCTCTGGATGTGGGCGGGACCCTCGTGATTCCTCTCGAGTGGAGACGGGTATGTCGGGGAACTTCTTGATTTGCACCAAGGGTGTGAAGGACCCTTTCGAAGTTCCAGAGGTGAGGTGTGATCAGCCTCGAGACGCCTCAGCGTAAATTGGCCTCATCTCGCCTGGAGGGGAGAACCTCCTGGATTTTCTCGAGTTGCGGCAGGTCTTCTCGAGTTACGACGGGGACCTCAGGGACCCGCTCTGGTGGCCTGAGGAAAGGCCAGTCCCCATGCGAGTTGCTAGGGGACCTCTCGGGATTCCTCTCCCGTCCATGCCGGGGCCTCAGTCCTTGTGTGGAGTCGGGGCCGGAACCTGAGGATTCCTCTCCAGTGTTGCCATGGATCTTGGGGAGCTTCTGAGTCTCCCCAGGGGAGTCATGCGGCGTCTCGAGTGGGGGCATGCTCGTGAGCTTTCCTCCCGAGCTGCAGCAGTAGTCTCACGCTTCCTGTCACGTGGATCAAGGGATCTGTGGCTTTCCCTCGAGGCTGTCCCTCGAGGCTTTCCCACGAGGCTTTCCCACAGGGCTGTGCCACGTGCCACCTTGGTGTGAGTCGATCCTCGGCGTGAAAGACGAGCCGGTGAAGGGAAAAGAGGTTCCTCTGGAATGGACTGAGACATCTGGGGGACTCTTGGAATCGTGGCACGACCCTGGAGTTCCTCTCGCCGTTCCTCTTGAGAGGGCCTCCTCTTGAGATGCGACGGGAACGCCGGGAACTCTTTCCCGACGAAGCAGGGAAAGGATCCCTGATCTCGAGCTACGAGGCGGAAACGGGGCTCCTCTGGATGTGGGCGGGACCCTCGTGAATCCTCTCGAGTGGAGACGGCTATGTCGGGGAACTTCTTGATTTGCACCAAGGGTGTGAAAGAGCCTTTCGAAGTTCCAGAGGTGAGATGTGATCAGCCTGGAGACGCCTCAGCGGAAATGGGCCTCATCTCGCCTGGAGGGGAGAACCTCCTGGATTTTCTCGAGTTGCCGCAGGTCTTCTCGAGTGACGACGGGGACCTCAGGGACCCGCTCTGGTGGCCTCAGCAAAGGCCAGTCCCCATGCGAGTTGCTAGGGGGCCTCTCGGGATTCCTCTGCCGTCCATGCTGTTGCCTCAGTCCTTGTGTGGAGTCGGGGCCGGAACCTGAGGATTCCTCTCCAGTGTTGCCATGGATCTTGGGGTGCTTCTGAGTCTCCCCAGGGGAGTCAGGCATCGTCTCGAGTGGGGGCATGCACGTGCGCTTTCCTCCCGAGCTGCAGCAGTAGTGTCAAGCTTCCTGTCACGTGAATCAAGGGATCTGTTGCTTTCCCTCGAGGCTGTCCCTCGAGGCTTTCCCACGAGGCTTTCCCACAGGGCTCTGCCACGTGCCACCCTGGTGTGAGTCGATCCTCGGCGTGAAAGACGAACCGGTGAAGGGAAAAGAGTTTCCTCTGGAATGGACTGAGACATCTGGGGGACTCTTGGAATGGTGGCACGACCCTGGAGTTCCTCTCGCCGTTCCTGTTGAGAGGGCCTCCTCTTGAGATGCGACGGGAACGCCGGGAACTCTTTCCCGACGAAGCAGGGAAAGGATCCCTCATCTCGAGCTTCGAGGCGGAAACGGGGCTCCTCTGGATGTGGGCGGGACCCTCGTGATTCCTCTCGAGTGGAGACGGCTATATCGGGGAACTTCTTGATTTGCACCAAGGGTGTGAAGGACCCTTTCGAAGTTCCAGAGGTGAGGTGTGATCAGCCTCGAGACGCCTCAGCGGAAATGGGCCTCATCTCGCCTGGAGGGGAGAACCTCCTGGATTTTCTCGAGTTGCGGTAGGTCTTCTCGAGTTACGACGGGGACCTCAGGGATCCGCTCTGGTGGCCTCAGGAAAGGCCAGTCCCCATGCGAGTTGCTAGGGGACCTCTCGGGATTCCTCTCCCGTCCATGACGGGGCCTCAGTCCTTGTGTGGAGTCGGGGCCGGAACCTGAGGATTCCTCTCCAGTGTTGCCATGGATCTTGGGGTGCTTCTGTGTCTCCCCAGGGGAGTCAGGCCTCGTCTCGAGTGGCGGCATGCACGTGCGCTTTCCTCCCGAGTTGCAGCAGTAGTGTCACGCTTCCTGTCACGTGGATCAAGGGATCTGTGGCTTTCCCTCGAGGCTGTCCCTCGAGGCTTTCCCACGAGGCTTTCCCACAGGGCTGTGCCACGTGCCACCTTGGTGTGAGTCGATCCTCGGCGTGAAAGACGAGCCGGTGAAGGGAAAAGTGGTTCCTCTGGAATGGACTGAGACATCTGGGGGACTCTTGGAATGGTGGCACGACCCTGGAGTTGCTCTCGCCGTTCCTGTTGAGAGGGCCTCCTCTTGAGATGCGACGGGAACGCCGGGAACTCTTTCCCGACGAAGCAGGGAAAGGATCCCTCATCTCGAGCTACGAGGCGGAAATGGGGCTCTTCTGGATGTGGGCGGGACCCTCGTGATTCCTCTCGAGTGGAGACGGGTATGTCGGGGAACTTCTTGATTTGCAGCAAGGGTGTGAAGGACTCTTTCGAAGTTTCAGAGGTGAGGTGTGATCAGCCTCGAGACGCCTTAGCGGAAATGGGCCTCATCTCGCCTGGATGGGAGAACCTCCTGGATTTTCTCGAGTTGCGGCAGGTCTTCTCGAGTTACGACGAGGACTTCAGGGACCCGCTCGGGTGGCCTCAGGAAAGGCCAGTCCCCATGCGAGTTGCTAGGGGACCTCTCGGGATTCCTCTCCCGTCCATGCCGGGGCCTCAGTCCTTGTGTGGATTCGGGGCCGGAACCTGAGGATTCCTCTCCAGTGTTGCCATGGATCTTGGGGTGCTTCTGAGTATCCCCAGGGGAGTCAGGCCTCGTCTCGAGTAGGGGCATGCACGTGCGCTTTCCTCCCGAGCTGCAGCAGTAGTGTCACGCTTCCTGTCACGTGGATCAAGGGATCTGTGGCTTTCCCTCGAGGCTGTCCCTCGAGGCTTTCCCACGAGGCTTTCCCACAGGGCTGTGCCACGTGCCACCTTGGTGTGAGTCGATCCTCGGCGTGAAAGACGAGCCGGTGAAGGGAAAAGAGGTTCCTCTGGAATGGACTGAGACATCTGGGGGACTCTTGGAATGGTGGCACGACCCTGGAGTTCCTCTCGCCGTTCCTCTTGAGAGGGCCTCCTCTTGAGATGCGACGGGAACGCCGGGAACTCTTTCCCGACGAAGCAGGGAAAGGATCCCTCATCTCGAGCTTCGAGGCAAAAACGGGGCTCCTCTGGATGTGGGCGGGACCCTCGTGAATCCTCTCGAGTGGAGACGGCTATGTCGGGGAACTTCTTGATTTGCACCAAGGGTGTGAAAGAGCCTTTCGAAGTTCCAGAGGTGAGATGTGATCAGCCTGGAGACGCCTCAGCGGAAATGGGCCTCATCTCGCCTGGAGGGGAGACCTCCTGGATTTTCTCGAGTTGCCGCAGGTCTTCTCGAGTGACGACGGGGACCTCAGGGACCCGCTCTGGTGGCCTCAGCAAAGGCCAGTCCCCATGCGAGTTGCTAGGGGGCCTCTCGGGATTCCTCTGCCGTCCATGCTGGGGCCTCAGTCCTTGTGTGGAGTCGGGGCCGGAACCTGAGGATTCCTCTCCAGTGTTGCCATGGATCTTGGGGTGCTTCTGAGTCTCCCCAGGGGAGTCAGGCATCGTCTCGAGTGGGGGCATGCACGTGCGCTTTCCTCCCGAGCTGCAGCAGTAGTGTCAAGCTTCCTGTCACGTGAATCAAGGGATCTGTTGCTTTCCCTCGAGGCTGTCCCTCGAGGCTTTCCCACGAGGCTTTCCCACAGGGCTCTGCCACGTGCCACCCTGGTGTGAGTCGATCCTCGGAGTGAAAGACGAACCGGTGAAGGGAAAAGAGTTTCCTCTGGAATGGACTGAGATATCTGGGGGACTCTTGGAATGGTGGCACGACCCTGGAGTTCCTCTCGCCGTTCCTGTGGAGAGTGCCTCCTCTTGAGATGCGACGGGAACGCCGGGAACTCTTTCCCGACGAAGCAGGGAAAGGATCCCTCATCTCGAGCTACGAGGCGGAAACGGGGCTCCTCTGGATGTGGGCGGGACCCTCGTGATTCCTCTCGAGTGGAGACGGGTATGTCGGGGAACTTCTTGATTTGCACCAAGAGTGTGAAGGACCCTTTCGAAGTTCCAGAGGTGAGGTGTGATCAGCCTCGAGACGCCTCAGCGGAAATGGGCCTCATCTCGCCTGGAGGGGAGAACCTCCTGGATTTTCTCGAGTTGCGGCAGGTCTTCTCGAGTTACGACGGGGACCTCAGGGACCCGCTCTTGTGGCCTCAGGAAAGGCCAGTCCCCATGCGAGTTGCTAGGGGACCTCTCGGGATTCCTCTCCCGTCCATGCCGGGGCCTCAGTCCTTGTGTGGAGTCGGGGCCGGAACCTGAGGATTCCTCTCCAGTGTTGCCATGGATCTTGGGGAGCTTCTGAGTCTCCCCAGGGGAGTCATGCGGCGTCTCGAGTGGGGGCATGCTCGTGAGCTTTCCTCCCGAGCTGCAGCAGTAGTGTCACGCTTCCTGTCACGTGGATCAAGGGATCTGTGGCTTTCCCTCGAGGCTGTCCCTCGAGGCTTTCCCACGAGGCTTTCCCACAGGGCTGTGCCACGTGCCACCTTGGTGTGAGTCGATCCTCGGCGTGAAAGACGAGCCGGTGAAGGGAAAAGAGGTTCCTCTGGAATGGACTGAGACATCTGGGGGACTCTTGGAATGGTGGCACGACCCTGGAGTTCCTCTCGCCGTTCCTCTGGAGAGGGCCTCCTCTTGAGATGCGACGGGAACGCCGGGAACTCTTTCCCGACGAAGCAGGGAAAGGATCCCTGATCTCGAGCTACGAGGCGGAAACGGGGCTCCTCTGGATGTGGGCGGGACCCTCGTGAATCCTCTCGAGTGGAGACGGCTATGTCGGGGAACTTCTTGATTTGCACCAAGGGTGTGAAAGAGCCTTTCGAAGTTCCAGAGGTGAGATGTGATCAGCCTGGAGACGCCTCAGCGGAAATGGGCCTCATCTCGCCTGGAGGGGAGAACCTCCTGGATTTTCTCGAGTTGCCGCAGGTCTTCTCGAGTGACGACGGGGACCTCAGGGACCCGCTCTGGTGGCCTCAGCAAAGGCCAGTCCCCATGCGAGTTGCTAGGGGGCCTCTCGGGATTCCTCTGCCGTCCATGCTGGGGCCTCAGTCCTTGTGTGGAGTCGGGGCCGGAACCTGAGGATTCCTCTGCAGTGTTGCCATGGATCTTGGGGTGCTTCTGAGTCTCCCCAGGGGAGTCAGGCCTCGTCTCGAGTGGGGGCATGCACGTGCGCTTTCCTCCCGAGCTGCAGCAGTAGTGTCAAGCTTCCTGTCACGTGAATCAAGGGATCTGTTGCTTTCCCTCGAGGCTGTCCCTCGAGGCTTTATCACGAGGCTTTCCCACAGGTCTCTGCCACGTGCCACCCTGGTGTGAGTCGATCCTCGGCGTGAAAGACGAACAGGTGAAGGGAAAAGAGTTTCCTCTGGAATGGACTGAGACAACTGGGGGACTCTTGGAATGGTGGCACGACCCTGGAGTTCCTCTCGCCGTTCCTGTTGAGAGTGCCTCCTCTTGAGATGCGACGGGAACGCCGGGAACTCTTTCCCGACGAAGCAGGGAAAGGATCCCTCATCTTGAGCTTCGAGGCGGAAACGGGGCTCCTCTGGATGTGGGCGGGACCCTCGTGATTCCTCTCGAGTGGAGACGGCTATATCGGGGAACTTCTTGATTTGCACCAAGGGTGTGAAGGACCCTTTCGAAGTTCCAGAGGTGAGGTGTGATCAGCCTCGAGACGCCTCAGCGGAAATGGGCCTCATCTCGCCTGGATGGGAGAACCTCCTGGATTTTCTCGAGTTGCGGCAGGTCTTCTCGAGTTACGACGAGGACCTCAGGGACCCGCTCGGGTGGCCTTAGGAAAGGCCAGTCCCCATGCGAGTTGCTAGGGGACCTCTCGGGATTCCTCTCCCGTCCATGCCGGGGCCTCAGTCCTTGTGTGGATTCGGGGCCGGAACCTGAGGATTCCTCTCCAGTGTTGCCATGGATCTTGGGGTGCTTCTGAGTCTCCCCAGGGGAGTCAGGCCTCGTCTCGAGTGGGGGCATGCACGTGCGCTTTCCTCCCGAGTTGCAGCAGTAGTGTCACGCTTCCTGTCACGTGGATCAAGGGATCTGTGGCTTTCCCTCGAGGCTGTCCCTCGAGGCTTTCCCACGGGGCTTTCCCACAGGGCTGTGCCACGTGCCACCTTGGTGTGAGTCGATCCTCGGCGTGAAAGACGAGCCGGTGAAGGGAAAAGTGGTTCCTCTGGAATGGACTGAGATATCTGGGGGACTCTTGGAATGGTGGCACGACCCTGGAGTTCCTCTCGCCGTTCCTGTTGAGAGGGCCTCCTCTTGAGATGCGACGGGAACGCCGGGAACTCTTTCCCGACGAAGCAGGGAAAGGATCCCTCATCTCGAGCTACGAGGCGGAAACGGGGCTCCTCTGGATGTGGGCGGGACCCTCGTGATTCCTCTCGAGTGGAGACGGGTATGTCGGGGAACTTCTTGATTTGCACCAAGAGTGTGAAGGACCCTTTCGAAGTTCCAGAGGTGAGGTGTGATCAGCCTCGAGACGCCTCAGCGGAAATGGGCCTCATCTCGCCTGGAGGGGAGAACCTCCTGGATTTTCTCGAGTTGCGGCAGGTCTTCTCGAGTTACGACGGGGACCTCAGGGACCCGCTCTTGTGGCCTCAGGAAAGGCCAGTCCCCATGCGAGTTGCTAGGGGACCTCTCGGGATTCCTCTCCCGTCCATGCCGGGGCCTCAGTCCTTGTGTGGATTCGGGGCCGGAACCTGAGGATTCCTCTCCAGTGTTGCCATGGATCTTGGGGTGCTTCTGAGTCTCCCCAGGGGAGTCAGGCATCGTCTCGAGTGGGGGCATGCACGTGCGCTTTCCTCGCGAGCTGCAGCAGTAGTGTCAAGCTTCCTGTCACGTGAATCAAGGGATCTGTTGCTTTCCCTCGAGGCTGTCCCTCGAGGCTTTCCCACGAGGTTTTCCCACAGGGCTCTGCCACGTGCCACCCTGGTGTGAGTCGATCCTCGGCGTGAAAGACGAACCGGTGAAGGGAAAAGAGTTTCCTCTGGAATGGACTGAGACATCTGGGGGACTCTTGGAATGGTGGCACGACCCTGGAGTTCCTCTCGCCGTTCCTGTGGAGAGTGCCTCCTCTTGAGATGCGACGGGAACGCCGGGAACTCTTTCCGGACGAAGCAGGGAAAGGATCCCTCATCTCGAGCTACGAGGCGGAAACGGGGCTCCTCTGGATGTGGGCGGGACCCTCGTGATTCCTCTCGAGTGGAGACGGGTATGTCGGGGAACTTCTTGATTTGCACCAAGGGTGTGAAGGACCCTTTCGAAGTTCCAGAGGTGAGGTGTGATCAGCCTCGAGACGCCTCAGCGTAAATTGGCCTCATCTCGTCTGGAGGGGAGAACCTCCTGGATTTTCTCGAGTTGCGGCAGGTCTTCTCGAGTTACGACGGGGACCTCAGGGACCCGCTCTTGTGGCCTCAGGAAAGGCCAGTCCCCATGCGAGTTGCTAGGGGACCTCTCGGGATTCCTCTCCCGTCCATGCCGGGGCCTCAGTCCTTGTGTGGAGTCGGGGCCGGAATCTGAGGATTCCTCTCCAGTGTTGCCATGGATCTTGGGGAGCTTCTGAGTCTCCCCAGGGGAGTCATGCGGCGTCTCGAGTGGGGGCATGCTCGTGAGCTTTCCTCCCGAGCTGCAGCAGTAGTGTCACGCTTCCTGTCACGTGGATCAAGGGATCTGTGGCTTTCCCTCGAGGCTGTCCCTCGAGGCTTTCCCACGAGGCTTTCCCACAGGGCTGTGCCACGTGCCACCTTGGTGTGAGTCGATCCTCGGCGTGAAAGACGAGCCGGTGAAGGGAAAAGAGGTTCCTCTGGAATGGACTGAGACATCTGGGGGACTCTTGGAATGGTGGCACGACCCTGGAGATCCTCTCGCCGTTCCTCTTGAGAGGGCCTCCTCTTGAGATGCGACGGGAACGCCGGGAACTCTTTCCCGACGAAGCAGGGAAAGGATCCCTGATCTCGAGCTACGAGGCGGAAACGGGGCTCCTCTGGATGTGGGCGGGACCCTCGTGAATCCTCTCGAGTGGAGACGGCTATGTCGGGGAACTTCTTGATTTGCACCAAGGGTGTGAAAGAGCCTTTCGAAGTTCCAGAGGTGAGATGTGATCAGCCTCGAGACGCCTCAGCGGAAATGGGCCTCATCTCGCCTGGAGGGGAGAACCTCCTGGATTTTCTCGAGTTGCCGCAGGTCTTCTCGAGTGACGACGGGGACCTCAGGGACCCGCTCTGGTGGCCTCAGCAAAGGCCAGTCCCCATGCGAGTTGCTAGGGGGCCTCTCGGGATTCCTCTGCCGTCCATGCTGGGGCCTCAGTCCTTGTGTGGAGTCGGGGCCGGAACCTGAGGATTCCTCTCCAGTGTTGCCATGGATCTTGGGGTGCTTCTGAGTCTCCCCAGGGGAGTCAGGCATCGTCTCGAGTGGGGGCATGCACGTGCGCTTTCCTCCCGAGCTGCAGCAGTAGTGTCAACCTTCCTGTCACGTGAATCAAGGGATCTGTTGCTTTCCCTCGAGGCTGTCCCTCGAGGCTTTCCCACGAGGCTTTCCCACAGGGCTCTGCCACGTGCCACCCTGGTGTGAGTCGATCCTCGGCGTGAAAGACGAACCGGTGAAGGGAAAAGAGATTCCTCTGGAATGGACTGAGACATCTGGGGGACTCTTGGAATGGTGGCACGACCCTGGAGTTCCTCTCGCCGTTCCTGTGGAGAGTGCCTCCTCTTGAGATGCGACGGGAACGCCGGGAACTCTTTCCGGACGAAGCAGGAAAAGGATCCCTCATCTCGAGCTACGAGGCGGAAACGGGGCTCCTCTGGATGTGGGCGGGACCCTCGTGATTCCTCTCGAGTGGAGACGGGTATGTCGGGGAACTTCTTGATTTGCACCAAGGGTGTGAAGGACCCTTTCGAAGTTCCAGAGGTGAGGTGTGATCAGCCTCGAGACGCCTCAGCGTAAATTGGCCTCATCTCGCCTGGACGGGAGAACCTCCTGGATTTTCTCGAGTTGCGGCAGGTCTTCTCGAGTTACGACGGGGACCTCAGGGACCCGCTCTGGTGGCCTGAGGAAAGGCCAGTCCCCATGCGAGTTGCTAGGGGACCTCTCGGGATTCCTCTCCCGTCCATGCCGGGGCCTCAGTCCTTGTGTGGAGTCGGGGCCGGAACCTGAGGATTCCTCTCCAGTGTTGCCATGGATCTTGGGGAGCTTCTGAGTCTCCCCAGGGGAGTCATTCGGCGTCTCGAGTGGGGGCATGCTCGTGAGCTTTCCTCCCGAGCTGCAGCAGTAGTCTCACGCTTCCTGTCACGTGGATCAAGGGATCTGTGGCTTTCCCTCGAGGCTGTCCCTCGAGGCTTTCCCACGAGGCTTTCCCACAGGGCTGTGCCACGTGCCACCTTGGTGTGAGTCGATCCTCGGCGTGAAAGACGAGCCGGTGAAGGGAAAAGAGGTTCCTCTGGAATGGACTGAGACATCTGGGGGACTCTTGGAATGGTGGCACGACCCTGGAGTTCCTCTCGCCGTTCCTCTTGAGAGGGCCTCCTCTTGAGATGCGACGGGAACGCCGGGATCTCTTTCCCGACGAAGCAGGGAAAGGATCCCTGATCTCGAGCTACGAGGCGGAAACGGGGCTCCTCTGGATGTGGGCGGGACCCTCGTGAATCCTCTCGAGTGGAGACGGCTATGTCGGGGAACTTCTTGATTTGCACCAAGGGTGTGAAAGAGCCTTTCGAAGTTCCAGAGGTGAGATGTGATCAGCCTGGAGACGCCTCAGCGGAAATGGGCCTCATCTCGCCTGGAGGGGAGAACCTCCTGGATTTTCTCGAGTTGCCGCAGGTCTTCTCGAGTGACGACGGGGACCTCAGGGACCCGCTCTGGTGGCCTCAGCAAAGGCCAGTCCCCATGCGAGTTGCTAGGGGGCCTCTCGGGATTCCTCTGCCGTCCATGCTGTTGCCTCAGTCCTTGTGTGGAGTCGGGGCCGGAACCTGAGGATTCCTCTCCAGTGTTGCCATGGATCTTGGGGTGCTTCTGAGTCTCCCCAGGGGAGTCAGGCATCGTCTCGAGTGGGGGCATGCACGTGCGCTTTCCTCCCGAGCTGCAGCAGTAGTGTCAAGCTTCCTGTCACGTGAATCAAGGGATCTGTTGCTTTCCCTCGAGGCTGTCCCTCGAGGCTTTCCCACGAGGCTTTCCCACAGGGCTCTGCCACGTGCCACCCTGGTGTGAGTCGATCCTCGGCGTGAAAGACGAACCGGTGAAGGGAAAAGAGTTTCCTCTGGAATGGACTGAGACATCTGGGGGACTATTGGAATGGTGGCACGACCCTGGAGTTCCTCTCGCCGTTCCTGTTGAGAGGGCCTCCTCTTGAGATGCGACGGGAACGCCGGGAACTCTTTCCCGACGAAGCAGGGAAAGGATCCCTCATCTCGAGCTTCGAGGCGGAAACGGGGCTCCTCTGGATGTGGGCGGGACCCTCGTGATTCCTCTCGAGTGGAGACGGCTATATCGGGGAACTTCTTGATTTGCACCAAGGGTGTGAAGGACCCTTTCGAAGTTCCAGAGGTGAGGTGTGATCAGCCTCGAGACGCCTCAGCGGAAATGGGCCTCATCTCGCCTGGAGGGGAGAACCTCCTGGATTTTCTCGAGTTGTGGTAGGTCTTCTCGAGTTACGACGGGGACCTCAGGGATCCGCTCTGGTGGCCTCAGGCAAGGCCAGTCCCCATGCGAGTTGCTAGGGGACCTCTCGGGATTCCTCTCCCGTCCATGACGGGGCCTCAGTCCTTGTGTGGAGTCGGGGCCGGAACCTGAGGATTCCTCTCCAGTGTTGCCATGGATCTTGGGGTGCTTCTGAGTCTCCCCAGGGGAGTCAGGCCTCGTCTCGAGTGGGGGCATGCACGTGCGCTTTCCTCCCGAGTTGCAGCAGTAGTGTCACGCTTCCTGTCACGTGGATCAAGGGATCTGTGGCTTTCCCTCGAGGCTGTCCGTCGAGGCTTTCCCACGAGGCTTTCCCACAGGGCTGTGCCACGTGCCACCTTGGTGTGAGTCGATCCTCGGCGTGAAAGACGAGCCCGTGAAGGGAAAAGTGGTTCCTCTGGAATGGACTGAGACATCTGGGGGACTCTTGGAATGGTGGCACGACCCTGGAGTTCCTCTCGCCGTTCCTGTTGAGAGGGCCTCCTCTTGAGATGCGATGGGAACGCCGGGAACTCTTTCCCGACGAAGCAGGGAAAGGATCCCTCATCTCGAGCTACGAGGCGGAAACGGGGCTCCTCTGGATGTGGGCGGGACCCTCGTGATTCCTCTCGAGTGGAGACGGGTATGTCGGGGAACTTCTTGATTTGCACCAAGAGTGTGAAGGACCCTTTCGAAGTTCCAGAGTTGAGGTGTGATCAGCCTCGAGACGCCTCAGCGGAAATGGGCCTCATCTCGCCTGGAGGGGAGAACCTCCTGGATTTTCTCGAGTTGCGGCAGGTCTTCTCGAGTTACGACGGGGACCTCAGGGACCCGCTCTGGTGGCCTCAGGAATGGCCAGTCCCCATGCGAGTTGCTAGGGGACCTCTCGGGATTCCTCTCCCGTCCATGCCGGGGCCTCAGTCCTTGTGTGGAGTCGGGGCCGGAACCTGAGGATTCCTCTCCAGTGTTGCCATGGATCTTGGGGAGCTTCTGAGTCTCCCCAGGGGAGTCATGCGGCGTCTCGAGTGGGGGCATGCTCGTGAGCTTTCCTCCCGAGCTGCAGCAGTAGTGTCACGCTTCCTGTCACGTGGATCAATGGATCTGTGGCTTTCCCTCGAGGCTGTCCCTCGAGGCTTTCCCACGAGGCTTTCCCACAGGGCTGTGCCACGTGCCACCTTGGTGTGAGTCGATCCTCGGTGTGAAAGACGAGCCGGTGAAGGGAAAAGAGGTTCCTCTGGAATGGACTGAGACATCTGGGGGACTCTTGGAATGGTGGCACGACCCTGGAGTTCCTCTCGCCGTTCCTCTTGAGAGGGCCTCCTCTTGAGATGCGACGGGAACGCCGGGAACTCTTTCCCGACGAAGCAGGGAAAGGATCCCTGATCTCGAGCTACGAGGCGGAAACGGGGCTCCTCTGGATGTGGGCGGGACCCTCGTGAATCCTCTCGAGTGGAGACGGCTATGTCGGGGAACTTCTTGATTTGTACCAAGGGTGTGAAAGAGCCTTTCGAAGTTCCAGAGGTGAGATGTGATCAGCCTGGAGACGCCTCAGCGGAAATGGGCCTCATCTCGCCTGGAGGGGAGAACCTCCTGGATTTTCTCGAGTTGCCGCAGGTCTTCTCGAGTGACGACGGGGACCTCAGGGACCCGCTCTGGTTGCCTCAGCAAAGGCCAGTCCCCATGCGAGTTGCTAGGGGGCCTCTCGGGATTCCTCTGCCGTCCATGCTGGGGCCTCAGTCCTTGTGTGGAGTCGGGGCCGGAACCTGAGGATTCCTCTCCAGTGTTGCCATGGGTCTTGGGGTGCTTCTGAGTCTCCCCAGGGGAGTCAGGCATCGTCTCGAGTGGGGGCATGCACGTGCGCTTTCCTCCCGAGCTGCAGCAGTAGTGTCAAGCTTCCTGTCACGTGAATCAAGGGATCTGTTGCTTTCCCTCGAGGCTGTCCCTCGAGGCTTTCCCACGAGGCTTTCCCACAGGGCTCTGCCACGTGCCACCCTGGTGTGAGTCGATCCTCGGCGAGAAAGACGAACCGGTGAAGGGAAAAGAGTTTCCTCTGGAATGGACTGAGAAATCTGGGGGACTCTTGGAATGGTGGCACGACCCTGGAGTTCCTCTCGCCGTTCCTGTTGAGAGTGCCTCCTCTTGAGATGCGACGGGAACGCCGGGAACTCTTTCCCGACGAAGCAGGGAAAGGATCCCTCATCTCGAGCTTCGAGGCGGAAACGGGGCTCCTCTGGATGTGGGCGGGACCCTCGTGATTCCTCTCGAGTGGAGACGGCTATATCGGGGAACTTCTTGATTTGCACCAAGGGTGTGAAGGACCCTTTCGAAGTTCCAGAGGTGAGGTGTGATCAGCCTCGAGACGCCTCAGCGGAAATGGGCCTCATCTCGCCTGGATGGGAGAACCTCCTGGATTTTCTCGAGTTGAGGTAGGTCTTCTCGAGTTACGACGGGGACCTCAGGGACCCGCTCTGGTGGCCTCAGGAAAGGCCAGTCCCCATGCGAGTTGCTAGGGGACCTCTCGGGATTCCTCTCCCGTCCATGACGGGGCCTCAGTCCTTGTGTGGAGTCGGGGCCGGAACCTGAGGATTCCTCTCCAGTGTTGCCATGGATCTTGGGGTGCTTCTGAGTCTCCCCAGGGGAGTCAGGCCTCGTCTCGAGTGGGGGCATGCACGTGCGCTTTCCTTCCGAGTTGCAGCAGTAGTGTCACGCTTCCTGTCACGTGGATCAAGGGATCTGTGGCTTTCCCTCGAGGCTGTCCCTCGAGGCTTTCCCATGAGGCTTTCCCACAGGGCTGTGCCACGTGCCACCTTGGTGTGAGTCGATCCTCGGCGTGAAAGACGAGCCGGTGAAGGGAAAAGTGGTTCCTCTGGAATGGACTGAGACATCTGGGGGACTCTTGGAATGGTGGCACGACCCTGGAGTTCCTCTCGCCGTTCCTGTTGAGAGGGCCTCCTCTTGATGTGCGACAGGAACGCCGGGAACTCTTTCCCGAAGAAGCAGTGAAAGGATCCCTCATCTCGAGCTACGAGGCGGAAATGGGGCTCTTCTGGATGTGGGCGGGACCCTCGTGATTCCTCTCGAGTGGAGACGGGTATGTCGGGGAACTTCTTGATTTGCACCAAGGGTGTGAAGGACCCTTTCGAAGTTCCAGAGGTGAGGTGTGATCAGCCTCGAGACGCCTCAGCGGAAATGGGCCTCATCTCGCCTGGAGGGGAGAACCTCCTGGATTTTCTCGAGTTGCGGCAGGTCTTCTCGAGTTACGACGGGGACCTCAGGGACCCGCTCTGGTGGCCTCAGGAAAGGCCAGTCCCCATGCGAGTTGCTAGGGGACCTCTCGGGATTCCTCTCCCGTCCATGCCGGGGCCTCAGTCCTTGTGCGGAGTCGGGGCCGGAACCTGAGGATTCCTCTCCAGTGTTGCCATGGATCTTGGGGTGCTTCTGAGTCTCCCCAGGGGAGTCAGGCCTCGTCTCGAGTGGGGGCATGCACGTGCGCTTTCCTCCCGAGCTGCAGCAGTAGTGTCAGGCTTCCTGTCACGTGGATCAAGGGATCTGTGGCTTTCCCTCGAGGCTGTCCCTCGAGGCTTTCCCACGAGGCTTTCCCACAGGGCTGTGCCACGTGCCACCTTGGTGTGAGTCGATCCTCGGCGTGAAAGACGAGTCGGTGAAGGGAAGAGAGGTTCCTCTGGAATGGACTGAGACATCAGGGGGACTTTTGGAATGGTGGCACGACCCTGGAGTTCCTCTCGCCGTTCCTCTTGAGAGGACCTCCTCTTGAGATGCGACGGGAACGCCGGGAACTCTTTCCCGACGAAGCAGGGAAAGGATCCCTCATCTCGAGCTACGAGGCGGAAACGGGGCTCCTCTGGATGTGGGCGGGACCCTCGTGATTCCTCTCGAGTGCAGACGGCTAAGTCGGGGAACTTCTTGATTTGCACTAAGGGTGTGAAGGAGCCTTTCGAGATTCCAGAGGTGAGGTGTGATCAGCCTCGAGACGCCTCAGCGGAAATGGGCCTCATCTCGCCTGGAGGGGAGAACCTCCTGGATTTTCTCGAGTTGCGGCAGGTCTTCTCGAGTTACGACGGGGACCTCAGGGAGCCGCTCTGGTGGCCTCAGGAAAGGCCAGTCCCCATGCGAGTTGCTAGGGTACCTCTCGGGATTCCTCTCCCGTCCATGCCGGGGCCTCAGTCCTTGTGTGGAGGCGGGCCCGGAACCTGAGGATTCCTCTCCAGTGTTGCCATGGATCTTGGGGTGCTTCTGAGTCTCCCCAGGGGAGTCAGGCCTCGTCTCGAGTGGGGGCATGTACGTGCACATTCCTCCCGAGCTGCAGCAGTAGTGTCACGCTTCCTGTCACGTGGATCAAGGGATCTGTGGCTTTCCCTCGAGGCTGTCCCTCGAGGCTTTCCCACGAGGCTTTCCCACAGGGCTGTGCCACGTGCCACCTTGGTGTGAGTCGATCCTCGGCGTGAAAGACGAGCCGGTGAAGGGAAAAGAGGTTCCTCTGGAATGGACTGAGACATCTGGGGGACTCTTGGAATGGTGGCACGACCCTGGAGTTCCTCTCGCCGTTCCTCTTGAGAGGGCCTCCTCTTGAGATGCGACGGGAACGCCGGGAACTCTTTCCCGACGAAGCACGGAAAGGATCCCTCATCTCGAGCTTCGAGGCGGAAACGGGGTCTTCTGGATGTGGGCGGGACCCTCGTGATTCCTCTCGAGTGGAGACGGGTATGTCGGGGAACTTCTTGATTTGCAGCAAGGGTGTGAATGAGCCTTTCGAGGTTCCAGAGGTGAGGTGTGATCCGCCTCGAGAGGCCTCAGCGGAAATGGGCCTCATCTCGCCTGGAGGGGAGAACATTCTGGATTTTCTCGAGTTGCGGCAGGTCTTCTCGAGTTACGACGGGGACCTCAGGGACCCGCTCTGGTGGCCTCAGAAAAGGCCAGTCCCCATGCGAGTTGCTAGGGGACCTCTCGGGATTCCTCTCCCGTCCATGCCGGGGCCTCAGTCCTTGTGTGGAGTCGGGGCCGGAACCTGAGGATTCCTCTCCAGTGTTGCCATGGATCTTGGGGTGCTTCTGAGTCTCCCCAGGGGAGTCAGGCCTCGTCTCGAGTGGGGGCATGCACGTGCGCTTTCCTCCCGAGCTGCAGCAGTAGTGTCAAGCTTCCTGTCACGTGAATCAAGGGATCTGTTGCTTTCCCTCGAGGCTGTCCCTCGAGGCTTTCCCACGAGGCTTTCCCACAGGGCTCTGCCACGTGCCACCCTGGTGTGAGTCGATCCTCGGCGTGAAAGACGAACCGGTGATGGGAAAAGAGTTTCCTCTGGAATGGACTGAGACATCTGGGGGACTCTTGGAATGGTGGCACGACCCTGGAGTACCTCTCGCCGTTCCTGTTGAGAGTGCCTCCTCTTGAGATGCGACGGGAACGCCGGGAACTCTTTCCCGACGAAGCAGGGAAAGGATCCCTCATCTCGAGCTTCGAGGCGGAAACGGGGCTCCTCTGGATGTGGGCGGGACCCTCGTGATTCCTCTCGAGTGGAGACGGCTATATCGGGGAACTTCTTGATTTGCACCAAGGGTGTGAAGGACCCTTTCGAAGTTCCAGAGGTGAGGTGTGATCAGCCTCGAGACGCCTCAGCGGAAATGGGCCTCATCTCGCCTGGAGGGGAGAACCTCCTGGATTTTCTCGAGTTGCGGCAGGTCTTCTCGAGTTACGACGGGGACCTCAGGGACCCGCTCTGGTGGCCTCAGGAAAGGCCAGTCCCCATGCGAGTTGCTAGGGGACCTCTCGGGATTCCTCTCCCGTCCATGCCGGGGCCTCAGTCCTTGTGCGGAGTCGGGGCCGGAACCTGAGGATTCCTCTCCAGTGTTGCCATGGATCTTGGGGTGCTTCTGAGTCTCCCCAGGGGAGTCAGGCCTCGTCTCGAGTGGGGGCATGCACGTGCGCTTTCCTCCCGAGCTGCAGCAGTAGTGTCAGGCTTCCTGTCACGTGGATCAAGGGATCTGTGGCTTTCCCTCGAGGCTGTCCTTCGAGGCTTTCCCACGAGGCTTTCCCACAGGGCTGTGCCACGTGCCACCTTGGTGTGAGTCGATCCTCGGCGTGAAAGACGAGTCGGTGGTCGGAAGAGAGGTTCCTCTGGAATGGACTGAGACATCAGGGGGACTTTTGGAATGGTGGCACGACCCTGGAGTTCCTCTCGCCGTTCCTCTTGAGAGGACCTCCTCTTGAGATGCGACGGGAACGCCGGGAACTCTTTCCCGACGAAGCAGGGAAAGGATCCCTCATCTCGAGCTACGAGGCGGAAACGTGGCTCCTCTCGATGTGGGCGGGACCCTCGTGATTCCTCTCGAGTGCAGACGGCTAAGTCGGGGAACTTCTTGATTTGCACTAAGGGTGTGAAGGAGCCTTTCGAGATTCCAGAGGTGAGGTGTGATCAGCCTCGAGACGCCTCAGCGGAAATGGGCCTCATCTCGCCTGGAGGGGAGAACCTCCTGGATTTTCTCGAGTTGCGGCAGGTCTTCTCGAGTTACGACGGGGAACTCAGGGAGCCGCTCTGGTGGCCTCAGGAAAGGCCAGTCCCCATGCGAGTTGCTAGGGTACCTCTCGGGATTCCTCTCCCGTCCATGCCGGGGCCTCAGTCCTTGTGTGGAGGCGAGCCCGGAACCTGAGGATTCCTCTCCAGTGTTGCCATGGATCTTGGGGTGCTTCTGAGTCTCCCCAGGGGAGTCAGGCCTCGTCTCGAGTGGGGGCATGTACGTGCACATTCCTCCCGAGCTGCAGCAGTAGTGTCACGCTTCCTGTCACGTGGATCAAGGGATCTGTGGCTTTCCCTCGAGGCTGTCCCTCGAGGCTTTCCCACGAGGCTTTCCCACAGGGCTGTGCCACGTGCCACCTTGGTGTGAGTCGATCCTCGGCGTGAAAGACGAGCCGGTGAAGGGAAAAGAGGTTCCTCTGGAATGGACTGAGACATCTGGGGGACTCTTGGAATGGTGGCACGACCCTGGAGTTCCTCTCGCCGTTCCTCTTGAGAGGGCCTCCTCTTGAGATGCGACGGGAACGCCGGGAACTCTTTCCCGACGAAGCACGGAAAGGATCCCTCATCTCGAGCTTCGAGGCGGAAACGGGGTCCTCTGGATGTGGGCGGGACCCTCGTGATTCCTCTCGAGTGGAGACGGGTATGTCGGGGAACTTCTTGATTTGCAGCAAGGGTGTGAATGAGCCTTTCGAGGTTCCAGAGGTGAGGTGTGATCCGCCTCGAGAGGCCTCAGCGGAAATGGGCCTCATCTCGCCTGGAGGGGAGAACATTCTGGATTTTCTCGAGTTGCGGCAGGTCTTCTCGAGTTACGACGGGGACCTCAGGGACCCGCTCTGGTGGCCTCAGAAAAGGCCAGTCCCCATGCGAGTTGCTACGGGACCTCTCGGGATTCCTCTCCCGTCCATGACGGGGCCTCAGTCCTTGTGTGGAGTCGGGGCCGGAACCTGAGGATTCCTCTCCAGTGTTGCCATGGATCTTGGGGTGCTTCTGAGTCTCCCCAGGGGAGTCAGGCCTCGTCTCGAGTGGGGGCATGCACGTGCGCTTTCCTCCCGAGTTGCAGCAGTAGTGTCACGCTTCCTGTCACGTGGATCAAGGGATCTGTGGCTTTCCCTCGAGGCTGTCCCTCGAGGCTTTCCCATGAGGCTTTCCCACAGGGCTGTGCCACGTGCCACCTTGGTGTGAGTCGATCCTCGGCGTGAAAGACGAGCCGGTGAAGGGAAAAGTGGTTCCTCTGGAATGGACTGAGACATCTGGGGGACTCTTGGAATGGTGGCACGACCCTGGAGTTCCTCTCGCCGTTCCTGTAGAGAGGGCCTCCTCTTGAGATGCGACGGGAACGCCGGGAACTCTTTCCCGAAGAAGCAGTGAAAGGATCCCTCATCTCGAGCTACGAGGCGGAAATGGGGCTCTTCTGGATGTGGGCGGGACCCTCGTGATTCCTCTCGAGTGGAGACGGGTATGTCGGGGAACTTCTTGATTTGCACCAAGGGTGTGAAGGACCCTTTCGAAGTTCCAGAGGTGAGGTGTGATCAGCCTCGAGACGCCTCATTGGAAATGGGCCTCATCTCGCCTGGAGGGGAGAACCTCCTGGATTTTCTCGAGTTGCGGCAGGTCTTCTCGAGTTACGACGGGGACCTCAGGGACCCGCTCTGGTGGCCTCAGGAAAGGCCAGTCCCCATGCGAGTTGCTAGGGGACCTCTCGGGATTCCTCTCCCGTCCATGCCGGGGCCTCAGTCCTTGTGCGGAGTCGGGGCCGGAACCTGAGGATTCCTCTCCAGTGTTGCCATGGATCTTGGGGTGCTTCTGAGTCTCCCCAGGGGAGTCAGGCCTCGTCTCGAGTGGGGGCATGCACGTGCGCTTTCCTCCCGAGCTGCAGCAGTATTGTCAGGCTTCCTGTCACGTGGATCAAGGGATCTGTGGCTTTCCCTCGAGGCTGTCCCTCGAGGCTTTCCCACGAGGCTTTCCCACAGGGCTGTGCCACGTGCCACCTTGGTGTGAGTCGATCCTCGGCGTGAAAGACGAGTCGGTGAAGGGAAGAGAGGTTCCTCTGGAATGGACTGAGACATCAGGGGGACTTTTGGAATGGTGGCACGACCCTGGAGTTCCTCTCGCCGTTCCTGTTGAGAGGGCCTCCTCTTGAGATGCGACGGGAACGCCGGGAACTCTTTCCCGACGAAGCACGGAAAGGATCCCTCATCTCGAGCTTCGAGGCGGAAACGGGGTCCTCTGGATGTGGGCGGGACCCTCGTGATTCCTCTCGAGTGGAGACGGGTATGTCGGGGAACTTCTTGATTTGCAGCAAGGGTGTGAATGAGCCTTTCGAGGTTCCAGAGGTGAGGTGTGATCCGCCTCGAGAGGCCTCAGCGGAAATGGGCCTCATCTCGCCTGGAGGGGAGAACATTCTGGATTTTCTCGAGTTGCGGCAGGTCTTCTCGAGTTACGACGGGGACCTCAGGGACCCGCTCTGGTGGCCTCAGAAAAGGCCAGTCCCCATGCGAGTTGCTAGGGGACCTCTCGGGATTCCTCTCCCGTCCATGCCGGGGCCTCAGTCCTTGTGTGGAGTCGGGGCCGGAACCTGAGGATTCCTCTCCAGTGTTGCCATGGATCTTGGGGAGCTTCTGAGTCTCCCCCAGGGGAGTCATGCGGCGTCTCGAGTGGGGGCATGCTCGTGAGCTTTCCTCCCGAGCTGCAGCAGTAGTGTCACGCTTCCTGTCACTTGGATCAAGGGATCTGTGGCTTTCCCTCGAGGCTGTCCCTCGAGGCTTTCCCACGAGGCTTTCCCACAGGGCTGTGCCACGTGCCACCTTGGTGTGAGTCGATCCTCGGCGTGAAAGACGAGCCGGTGAAGGGAAAAGAGGTTCCTCTGGAATGGACTGAGACATCTGGGGGACTCTTGGAATGGTGGCACGACCCTGGAGTTCCTCTCGCCGTTCCTCTTGAGAGGGCCTCCTCTTGAGATGCGACGGGAACGCCGGGAACTCTTTCCCGACGAAGCAGGGAAAGGATCCCTGATCTCGAGCTACGAGGCGGAAGCGGGGCTCCTCTGGATGTGGGCGGGACCCTCGTGAATCCTCTCGAGTGGAGACGGCAATGTCGGGGAACTTCTTGATTTGCACCAAGGGTGTGAAAGAGCCTTTCGAAGTTCCAGAGGTGAGGTGTGATCAGCCTGGAGACGCCTCAGCGGAAATGGGCCTCATCTCGCCTGGAGGGGAGAACCTCCTGGATTTTCTCGAGTTGCGGCAGGTCTTCTCGAGTGACGACGGGGACCTCAGGGACCCGCTCTGGTGGCCTCAGCAAAGGCCAGTCCCCATGCGAGTTGCTAGGGGGCCTCTCGGGATTCCTCTGCCGTCCATGCTGGGGCCTCAGTCCTTGTGTGGAGTCGGGGCCGGAACCTGAGGATTCCTCTCCAGTGTTGCCATGGATCTTGGGGTGCTTCTGAGTCTCCCCAGGGGAGTCAGGCATCGTCTCGAGTGGGGGCATGCACGTGCGATTTC